>NW_009614753.1:0-3660 GCF_000690535.1 Cariama cristata
GCTGGCCGGAGCGCTGACCCCGCCGTGCCACAGCTACCTGCTGCTCCGCCACAATGGCCCCGCGGCCCCGCCGGCCTGCCGGGGCGATGAAAAAGGGTCCGAGATAATAATGAGCCTGACTACCACTGCTCTCTTCAGAGAACAGAGTCAACTCCTTGGGAAGAAAGGAAGAGAAAAAAAAAAAAAAGAAAAAAAAAAAAGAAAGAAAAACCCTTCTTGGATAATAAAGAAGTAACAAATGAAGACTGAAAGCCTATAGAAGGCGTCTTAACCCAGCGAAGAAAAAAAATGTCAACATCTGTGGAGCTGTCTGCAAAAACAGACCGAACCTCTAATGAATACCCTCTAGAAAAGGCATTCACTCGAGGAAAGGCAAAAGGCTACATTTTTCTATGGAGGTATAAAGATTTTGATGAATCTGCCCTTTCCCTTTCCAGTGCAGTTGAACCAAGCGCTAATGTTCATCTTCAGCTGTATTAAAGGGTGCGGAGGGGAGTGGAGGGGGGGAGAGTCTTGATCTGAAAGCTTATGAGGAGGGTGGATTTAGGGAGCCTGGATAGATGTCTGAGCACTAAAGCAGGGAAGAAAAGCAACAGGCATTAGAGAAAATACTGTTTAACAAGACTTTCTTTAGTCAGCCCATTTGAGCTGAGATTGGTGTGCCATAAACGTAATCCTCTTAGTGCTGACTTAAACATGTTTGTACAAAACAGGGAAATATAATATGAATGTAATAGTCACGTTTGCTAAAATGGTTAATAAAAAGACAAAAGTCCTTTATTTTGATCTTCAGCTCCGGTGCGGGCTTGGGGCACAGCAGATGTTTTCTCAGAAGTCTGCTTGAAAAAAAAGAAAGAAATTCAGAATATGGCTGTGTCCTGGCTGTGCCGCACGGCACTGCAGCATCTTCACCGGGTTCATTGCCGGCAAAGCCAGCCCTCGCTTAATGAGCCCTTGGGCTCTCCAATGTGCGAGGCGAGCTGCCGTGGTTTTGAACCTATAAACACTTGATGGGGAGCGGTTAGTAAACAGGGTGTGTTTGTTTCAGGTGGGAAGGCACAGGCAATTTTCTTTGCTGTCTCCAGAGGCTTTGCTGGGGGGAATCGTGTTAAGGAACAGTCCCCAACTGGAGAGGGTGCAGCTTCCCCTGAGCCAGACAGAGTTTAAGTCCTGGGCTGTCAGATTCAGACCCAGCCAGAGCTGTGGTGGAGGGACCATAACAGTCAGCCCTGGCTGCTCCCTACCTTGTGCTACGGACACAGCAGGAAAACCGATGGGTAGAGTTGCTGTAATCTACATCCTGACATCTCTGCTAATCACAGATGAATTTTAAAAAGACATGAGTGAAATCTTGCAGGTTTGGGGTTTTTTTTAATTTTGGGGTTTTTTTGGTAGTGGTTTTTTTTTTTTTCATTTATATAGAATAATAATGGCAAATGCTAAACTGAAATGGCAGTGTTTGGTTTTGACTTAGCTTTCTAAACTTTCCATAAGTGTTGATGCTGTACAGCCGTACTGGCTAATGTTAAATGTATTAGATGTTTGTCTTGGCCACTGTTAGTTTCACTGATTGTGAAATACCAGCAACACGGGCAGAAGATATGGTGTTAAAATCAGGTCACCTTTCCAGATCTAATAGCCAAACATTGCTATTCTGACCTGGGACAAAGAGCAGCGCCACAGTATCGGGCAGCTCACGTAGTGGGGCAGAAAAGGGCATCTCCATAACTGCCCTTGGGCCAGCATGACCCTAGGAGGCTGGTGGGCATGCTGCGCTCCTCTCGCCTCTCACTTGGCACCAAGGAGCTGTTCAGAGGACTAAAATAATGTATTTTCCTCTGTTTCTCAAAAAGCTATCATCTTGCCCCGAGAAGCTGTGGTTCCCCCTTGGGCCAGCTGGGGTGGGTGCTAGCTGTTGGTGCCTGGTGGCCTATAGGACTTGGGTCAAAGCCAGGGTTTGCGCTGCAGGTTTGGGTGCCTGGTCCTGCCAGGGTGCCCCTACGATGCCACCTTCCAGACACGGAGGGGTGGCATGGGGACAGGGCTGCTTGCTTTCTGCTGCGGCAAATGTCAGTGCAAACTAGGTAAAACTTGTTTCCTGAAGAAAATTTCCACTCTAATAGGAAAAGAAATGCCCTGGCGGTTTTGGAAGCACATCAGATGTTTTCTGGTATGGCCCACAATGTGTACAGCAAACGCAAAGCGTTTTCTGTGGAGAGCAAGTATTTTCCACAATAACAACATATTTTGTTTAAAAAAAAAATCATCTGGTCTCCCATTTAGGAAGAAAGAAAAAGAAGCTTTGAAAGCAGATATTTTCTGACTGCCAGGGTCCTCTGCTTGGGGGCTGCAGCAGTGGGCAGGGATGGAGCAGCCCCTCCAGCTGCAGATGAGCGAAGGAGAGCCCGGGGTGGGGGGTGAGCTGGGCTGGTACCCGTGCCTGGCTCCTGTTAGCTGGTACCTGCGGTCACGTTGATGCTACGTGGTTCAGGTCCTCGGCATCACCCAGCTCCTCTCTGTCACTCATCACTGGGCAGGGAGGATGACAGGTCCTGTGTTTCCCACCAGGCACCTGCTCGGGAAGGTCTGCCAGGGCCACGGAGGCAGGTGGCAGTTCTGGGGAGAAACCAGGGGCATTTGGAGCCAGGCTGGTGGGGACATGCCTGTAACACAGTTCATCCACATCTGTGCTGCTGGATCGTGATGGCTGATAAGCTCTGGTTCTGGTCTTAGACAATCAGTCCTGGTCTGGGTGTGAAATGGTGGAAAAAGACTTAAAACAGCCAACTTGCTGCCTGCAGAGAAAGGATGCATTTTTGGTAGGGGGGAAAAAAGGAAATGGGTTAATTATTTGGGTCCACCATCACTTTTTTTGAAGGCTGCTTCCTTGGCTAAGGGAAAATTAAACAGGTGAGATTTTTCTACAGGCAGGGAAACTCTTGGTGCTCAGGGCTGCTTGCTCGGGCAGCAGTGCCCTTGTTCTGTGCTGGGCAGCAAACCCCATGTGTCACCGCTTCCCAGGTGCCGCGGGAGGTAGTGCCGGTGCTGGAGCAAGGCAGAGCGAAGGGCATCAAAACAGAGCCGAGGAGCCGGCAGATACTTGCTGTCTCCCTGTCACCCCTCACACCCCGGGTCTGAACTTCCCAGGCGGTGGGTAGGGTGTGCAGCCCCGTGTCGGGGAGCAGGGGGGCTGAACACCGGTGGGTCTGGAGCAGATAAATGCAAAGGGCTGAAATGCACAGCAGCCCTGGGGGTAGCGGTAGCATCTCCTTGGTGCCTCTTCCTGCTTTCTCCCACGCCTGCTTTGTTTCTCTCTGTTATCCCAATGGTGACAGCAGAGCCTCCAAACCCTGCTCTGTTTCCTTCCGGCACACCTGGTTCCTGAGCCTCGTGTGCGAAAGGCACATTTCTTCACCAGCAACGTCGTTACTGTAACGGGAACAACGCAGTTTACAACCCAATAAACCCCACGTCCTTCTGTGCAGGCTTCTCTTACGTGATGCTAATGCTTACAAGATGTGCAACGCTGCAGGACAGCCCCGGTAACCAACGCCCCAGCAAACGGCTCGTGTTTTACATTGCTCTGTGGCCGCAGCCTTTGCTAATTAATCCCAGGGATGAGACTCCTGCTATCGGCAGCCCCGCAGCTGCTGGGCGCCC
>NW_009614753.1:3676-5008 GCF_000690535.1 Cariama cristata
CCAAGGTGCAGCACAAGGCCCTCTCCCACCTGCGATGGGCGCCCCCCACCACAGCCCACCCTCAGTCCTCGATTTCGTCCACAGCTCGGGGCTGTTTATAGCCCAGTGCTGGCCATGGCTCGGCAGGATGCCCAGGCGCCGGGGGAAGCAGGGCATTGTCTTGGAGTGGCGTTGTGATCACACACTGCGGCTAACGTGATTTACATCCCATATTCGACCTCTGGCGACTTCAAAGCTTGGGCGAGAGAGGGATTAAGCGGAGGAGCTGGGGCCAAGGGAACCGGGGGGGCCCGGCTCACCTTTGAGCTCCCGTCATCCCCTCCCCACTGGACCTGGGATAATCATCTCCCTTTGTGCTGCCGGGGAAAGCCGGGGTGCAAACACAGGGACCTTGTCAATATTGGTTTTTGAGAAGACTTTTTTCTATTCTCCCATGTCTGGAGTTTTTGTATCCAAATCCCCCTGGGGCTGCCCAGTCTTCCCCTGGGAAATCGGGATCCCAGGGGTCCCTGCTAACACCAACCATTGATTGAAATTTCACACCCACCTGTTTGCACACAAGATTTAATTTGGTTGATTCTTCATGCCCTTTTCCTGCTTAATCGTCAACCTATTGACCTTAATATTAAAAGGGGCTAAGGGCGAGGGAGAGAGAGACTACATTTCTGTAAGGGAACAAAAGCTTCCAGAGAATAAAGTACGCACAGCCAGCCCTGAGCTAATGAGTCTCTGCCACACAGAGGAGCAGAAAACCCTGTGCGCTGCCCTCGGCTGGCACAGCGCTCCTCTCTTGTGTGAACGGTGCACGTTTCACTGC
Organism: Cariama cristata; assembly: GCF_000690535.1. NCBI lineage: Eukaryota > Metazoa > Chordata > Aves > Cariamiformes > Cariamidae > Cariama > Cariama cristata. The sequence goes on from NW_009614753.1 coordinate 4,494, forward strand.
CTGTCCCTTTCCTCGCTGTCCTTTACAGGTCCCACAAGTTTAAGGCCAGAAGGGATGGGAGACCACCCAGGCTGAGCCTGGGCATCTACCAGCCCTGCGTGTTTTGCTTTTCCCCCCGCACTTGTGCAGGGTGAACGTGCCTTGCTGAAATGCCTCCTTTTTGATGGAAGATGCCGGGATGCAGGAAACTTTGCTCCAGCGATGCCGCAACACCAGCAGCGGGCAGAGGTCAGGAGACTCCTGCACACCCGCATGGCGAGTGCCGGTCCGTGCCGTGCCCCGGTGCTGTGGTATGGCTCTTACATACACATCAGAGCAGCATCCGTGCGGCAGCGTGAAGCTGAGCCCAGCCCAGCACCGCAGCCTGCACCCAGGGGTAATGCTGAGCCCTGCCATGCTCCGGCAACCCGGCTGGCATGCCCTGCGAGCTGGGGCTGGGCCGGTGGCCCAACCGTGCATCCTCTGCCTGGTGCGAGGCAGCCCGCCGGGAATAGCTGTACTGGCCTGTGAAATAA
>NW_009614753.1:5113-5656 GCF_000690535.1 Cariama cristata
AGCCGCTCTCATGTTTGCTCTGCTTCTGAGCACAGGCAGAGAAAAAGGACAGGAGAAAAGGCTTTTGGTGTCCACTGAGGTCAGAGGTGGAGAAAAACAGCCTTTAATGAGTCTTGCGGAAGGGAGCATGGGACCATCCATCCCCGCTGTTTGGCCCCAGCAGGATGCACAGAAACCCATAAGGCAGTGTCTTGTGCTAGTTTGCCATCAGCCCCCCCAACATGCCAGGCTGTGCCGGGACTGTGGGGGCAGCAAGAGGGGCTGAGGGAGCCGGTAAAGGCAGGGCATAGCCCCACTTGTGAAGTGTGCATGCCCAAGGGGACCCACACGTGGCTGCTCCTTGCTGGAGGCACGTGTCCAGCCCAGGGGTGAGACCCCAAGCAGTAGCTTTGGTTGTGTGGGTACCGGCCAGCCCAGACCCCGGTGGGCGCTGACCACCTTTCCTACATCACCTTGTTTCACAGGGTAGACTTTTCGGCAGTTTCTGCACTTGCAGATGTAAACTGCCTGCTGGAAAACAAAAAATGAAAAGGAGTTCTATTT
>NW_009614753.1:5756-5969 GCF_000690535.1 Cariama cristata
GGGCCTGCGAGCGTGTGTGGCGTGGCTCACATGTGTGTGCGGCGAGCCACCCGTGTCCTGCGCCCTGGCCAGGGCCGTGCCGGGGAGGGGGGATGCGGGTGCGTGTGCATGTGTGCCTTTCCCCAGGGGGGCTGTTTCGGTCTGCAGAGTGCGGTCGTGTTTATTTAATATCTGAAGTCCCTTCTGTCTTCAGAGCTGAAAATAATGTGCAGA
>NW_009614753.1:6077-10823 GCF_000690535.1 Cariama cristata
CCGCTGTTGCTGCATTGCTGTTAGTGAAAGCACACAGGGGGGCTTCCAGGTCAGCTCCCCCGGCTGGGGATGCCCACGCACAGGCAGCTCCTGCCCCAGCCCCTCTGTGCTGAGAGCTGGGCAGGGGCAGCACGGGCATCAGGGAGCAGGGGCCATGCAAAGTGTTGGAGGTGAAACCCACCAGCAGACAGGCTGTTCTCCGGGACCTCCCCAAGTTCATCCCTGCCCAGACTGTGGCAAAAGGCTTTTGCAGGCTGTACCCGGCTGCCACGCTGCTGGCGTGCTTGCTTGCCAACCAGAGATTAACGCTGCAGCCTGTCATTTCATAAATATCCTTACTTGCGAAACAAGAGGCTGTTTTACAACAGACATGGCCTTATCGGAGAGCCACAGTGCTGCTGGGGCCCCCACGCATCCAGCTGAGCACCCTGCACCCTCTGCAGCTGCGCAGGGCCTCTGGGTGCCCCTGGGATTTGTCCCTTAGAGGTGGGGCAGGATCGGTGAAATACTGCTGACGGGTTTGCGAGGGCTGAAATGGCTGAGCTGGGCACAGGCAGGCACGGGCCCGCGCCATCGGTAAGACATGCCACCAAGGAAGATGCTCGGGTGGTTTGTGGGGAGGCAGCCCATTTTCTTGCTCTGACAGGGGCTTAGTATTCACCCACCACTAATCATTAGCCATTATTCTTTAATTGGGAATGAATTATTAGAACAAATGGCACTGGAAACTAATGTATAAGATGGTGTTATTTTTAGAAATTATATCTATCACAGTGGCATCACTTCCTGAAGAGACACACGTGACAGGGAGTGTAACCAGCGAACCGGCCTGACCAGCAAATAACCCCTTGCACGGTTTCCATATTGCCTTTTTAAACAGGAAGGGAACATGATACAAACGTTATGTGAATTATGATCTGAAAAGTTTTCCTGGCAGGTTGTCACATGAGTTGTTAGTGTCATTCTTTGACATGCACACTCAAAGCCTTTCTGTACCACTGATTTAACCCTCTCGCCCCCCATGAGGGCTGCCAGGCAGGGATTTTCTTCCCCACCTCTTGGGTCAGCCCTTTTCTCAGGTATCCCTGACATGTGATTTCACACCAGCTCCTGAGCAGGGGCTCCTCAGCTGCCAAATTTTGGGTGCAGCTCGAGGGGCTGGTGAGCCGGGGCAGGCAGGGAGACACGATGCCCACTGCAGCTGCCCCCTCACCCCAGGGCTGTCAGGCTGGGAAGCGGCCGAATAACCCCTCCCATGCACCACCTCCTCTCCCCCCAAGTGCTGGTGCATCCTCACCCCCCAGAAGCATCCCCGGCTGAGGCGGAGAGCACATGGGAGCCCACTTGACTCAGCGGGGCCATGCGTGTGGGTGGGGGTCCCTGCCTGCGCGTGTGCTCATCTCCTTCTGGGCTGTCTTGGCCACGGCTTCGCACAGAGCCCAGCTGCGCTCTGGCAGGGGAACATCCGCTGTGGAAACCTGGGAGGAGCTGACAATCCCCAAAGATTGGCTGCACACCCGGCCAAGCAAGAGCTGCTGGCTCCCGGCCTAATTCGTTGCAAATGTGCTTCCATGTGGTTCCAATCTGGAGCCCCTGCTCCGCCCGCGCTGCCCCCCGGGGCTCGGCAGGGGCCAGGAGCAGCCCTGATGCTGGCCCAGGCATGCAGCAGCCGCCTGGCTCCCCAAACCCGAGACGTGTCCCCCAGCCAGTCCTCTCCTGGAGGGCACAGGGAACCTCCAGTCCCCTAAGGGGTGAGACCAGCTCACTGCAAATTGCGCCTGGGGACATGACGCCCAGAAAGGTCCTCGCTGGCCCATACCCCATGGAGGGACTAACATCACTCCTTTGGCACTTCGCTCAGCTCTGGGCATTGTCTTCTCATCAGGGTTTGATTTTCATCTGCCACTGGGTGATTTGCAGGGGCAGCATTGGGCTGGCAGCCAGGAGCAGCCAGCACCCTTATTCAGCCCTCACTTCACCCTCCCCAGCTGTTGGCCAAGACCGCGGCATCGTTATGGGTGAAAGGGACCCCAAAGATCACCAAGTCCAACCTTCTACCCAACGCCACCATGCCCAGGGCATGGCACCCTCTCTGCCCTCCCTGCCAGCTCCTGCCAGGTTGGCAGGGTTTGGGGAAGGAGGCCAGCTGGGGCTGCTGGCAGTGCTGCATCGCTGCCCCTGCACCATCCTGCCTGCAAGGCTCTGCTGAGCTGTGCCCATCGTCCCCGGGCAGTGCCGGTGACACCACAACACCCCCTCGCACCCCTCGCATGCTGGCTCCAGCAGAGATGTCCCCAGGCATTGCCAGGCTCCTGAGCCCACCTGCCTCTGCAGTTCCTTGATGAACTTTGCTTCTTCCCCAGAAGCATCTCCCCGAGGAGCAGGGCAGCTCTCTCAGCCCCCCAGGACCGGCACTGCAGGGACTCAGGACCAGAGAGCTCCCTGCCTACGCCCTGGTGCTCAGTCCCAGCACCAGCATTTCCAGGCAGGTCTTCCCCTTATCCCATGCACCCACCTGGGTTTAATGTCTCAAAATAGTGCAAACACCATATATTCATTTCAGGTTTTCCACCTGAAGGTCTTTCCTCATCTTTTCGTGTCCTTGCCAATGTCCTGCAATGCCCTTTTGGTGCCACCAAGCAACTTTAAGCTCAATTTAAAATGAGTCCAGAATCAAACACCCTCTTCCCTCCCAGGTCATGCATTTGGAAGGAGACTGCATCAAAGCTTCAAAATAATCAATAAAAAATTTCCCCATTAAGCAAAGTTGCAGCCCCTCTCCTCTCCCAAGTTTATAGCTGGATTAAAAGTGCCTGGCACAAGGTTAACGCTCAGAGCATTGAAATAAAATGGCATAAAAAGAATGCAGTTCTCCTCAGGTTTCAGGAGAAGCAGAGTGAACCATGAGGGGGAGCAAGCAGGGCCGAAGCCGGCACCTGCAATAACATCTTTGGTGTCACTGCAGGAGTGGAAAAGGAAATGAGCAGCCAAGGAGTTGGGAGCAGCACGGTGGTGGCTGGGCGGGCTGGGCTGTGGTTGCCACCCCTCGCCGAATCCAGAGCCTCCCGCCATGGGCAGTGCTGTGCCACCGGCACCCTGGGGTGGCTGTGCTGTGGCTGCAGGCAGCGCGGTCCCCCGGGCAGCTGGCAGTGCCTGTAGCACGGGGAAGCGTGACTGGGACGTGTGGCTGCTGTGGTGGAGATAGGGAGATGGGGTCTCTGCATCACCCTTTGCCTCCAGCCATCCGGGTAGGTGCAAGTGCCAAGATGGGAGAAATCTCCCTGACAAGTGGATCCTGGGGAATAAGCGGGTCGGCTGAAATGCAGAAGCAGCAATGGCGGCTGGAGAGGATGCACCCACAGGCATCGCCCCGCAAAGGCCTTTGCCGCACGCCGCTGCTGCAGGGAGATGCTGCGATGAGCTTGGCCAGACCCTCCAGATCATGGACTTCATGGGCAGCTCCAACCCCACAAGACTGGGTTCCCTCCCTCCATAAAAAGCCAAGCTAACCCCTTTGAGGGGGCTCAGGGCTGCTGCCAGCCTTGCAGGAGCAGAGTTGGGGTCTGCATCGGGGCGGTGGGGGGAGAGCTGATGCCTGGACGCCCTGCGAGGTGTGCAGCCCTCACTGCGCCGAGCGCTGCTGCCCCGGTGCAGCCAGGCGTTGCGCTTGGCCTTTTAAGATCAGAAAGGTTTTTGAACTGACGTTAGCTCTGGTACTTGGAGGAGAGCATACAGCAGGGTAATTAAAGTGTAAGAGCGAGGCTGGGTTTGCCTTTAATGGCTTGCAGCTGCAAATATTTTTCTGTCTTCTCAAGCCCACTTGTAAGCTGTCTGGCTGTATTTCTCATCCTGGCCAATTAGATTCCCATGTGTGCTGCAGGAGTGAAAATATAGAAAGTGAATAATCCTCCAGTTCTGCTCCTCGCTGCAGAGGCCTTTGAACCTCTGGCTGCCGGGGCTCCCTTCCACCCCAGCCCCATCGCTGCCCCAGCCAGCCCCCTCCGTGCCTGCCCTGGCTCCCCTCTTTGCAACCAAACTTCACCTCTAGCAAATCTGCCTGGGCATCACCTTGATTCATCTTCAAGCCTTTCTGATCAAAGCTGGGGGCTTTCCCCCCACCCACCCTTTTTGCTGAGTTTTACAGCCATTTTCCCTTTTGGATGCTGGTTTTCTGCCAAAAGTTCCACTCTCAAATCAAAAGGGGCAGTCCATTAATACAAGGCAGCTGTAACAAGTACACTATTGTGTTGTCTCTTCCAAGGTACCCGGGTTTTTTAATAAACTGAGGGGCGTGGGGAGCTGGTTGCCTCCAAGAAAGGGGAGACAAAGAGGGGGAAGAGGGAGCTGGCAGAAACCGCAGTGCCATAAAATGCAGCCCGGCAGTGCGGGGCCCTCGGCACGCTCGACGCTGCGTGGCGGTGGGAGCAGTGCAGGAGGCACTCGGCAGCCTCCCGGCTCCCTTCCAGCTCCAGGATCAGGTATCGTCCGGGAAACGCCGCTCGCTTTGATCCCTGTGGGCTGATGAGGCTCTTTGCCAGGACCCACGCAGTGAAAACAGGCTCCTCGCCCTGGCTGCCCTGCACCGGGCTGCCTGCGGCTACCGGGGCAGCTCGCCCCAGGAATGGGAGCTGCGAGTCTTGGGGGAAAGCAGGGAGCCAGGCAGGGTGGGGTGCACAGAACCTGCTTGGGCTGCAAAGGGGTCCCTGCACTCCCCGAATGTGTGGGACACGCAGGGTGGGTGGCCAC
>NW_009614753.1:10849-11133 GCF_000690535.1 Cariama cristata
GGGCAGCTCGGCCCCCGCAGGGACCCCCTGCCTGGGGGACTGGGGCTGGCTTGTCTCTGTGCCGCAGCGCCCGCTCTCCAGCCCCACGATGCCGGCAGCCTCGCCACCCCGGTGGGCACGGCTCTGTCCTCGCCTTGGCTGCCAGGCTGCAACCTGTCAGCACCGCTTGCCCGGGAAATGCCAGGCGGCGTTCACAGCCATGCCATTCCCCAGCCCCAGGGGGCCGTGTCCCTGCCCGGGCAGCCCCCTCCCAGCCCTGTGCTCCTCTGCTCGGCCCGGGCGAT
>NW_009614753.1:11231-11636 GCF_000690535.1 Cariama cristata
TGGGGTGTAAACCTGAAACAGCCACAGCCATGAAGAGCCCAGACCTCAGTTCCTAGTGGAGTTGGGTCTCTGGGAAATGTCAGTGTTATTTCCGATTCAGACTCAGCCCAGCTGGGGAAGGTCCCCAAGACCTTCTCTGTCTCATCCCTCATGAGGGACATGAGCCAGCACCCAGCAGGGCCATGTGCAAACTGCCTTGTCCGGTCAGGGGCCATGTGTGATGGCTCTTGAGACCCCCCGCAACCATGGCCGAGCCGCCGGAGCCAGGCAGGCAGAGCAAATCCCAGCCAGGGCTGCCACACTGACCAATTCAGTCGAGCACCCCTTGCTGCAAATCCCCAGGGCTCCTGCCCTCCGCTCCCATGGGGTGCAAGGAGCACCCTACGGCGGGGCGGGGCCGGGGGG
>NW_009614753.1:11667-17709 GCF_000690535.1 Cariama cristata
GGGTGGGGAAGGAGGCTCCCGCGCTGGTTTTTGGGAGCAGTGGGGCGGAGGGGCCGACCCCATGGGCTTGCCGTTGCAAGTCAAGGTGAGGACAGGCTGAGAGCAGATGGGACCTGCTCTGCTTGTGAAAGAGCGTTTCTGCTATTTATGCTAAGCGGTGGGAATGCTTCTCAAGCATTTTGGATGGCTCTGTAATGAGGCCGGCCTAAATATGCCAGCATTGTTTGTGCCGGACAATTAAAAACTCCCCCTTGCCACATTAACGGTGTCTCTGGTGGCGGAAGGGCCCGGGAAGGCGCGGGCGAGGGCAGCCCACAAAGCCCGCCTTTTGTTTCGTGCTCCTTTGAACCCTCTCAAAGCCCCCGTTTCAAGGGGTGGCTTTTGTTTTCTTTTCAGCGGGCCTGAACCCAGAGCCGCCTGTTGTTTAGCAACACAGAAATGTGACCTTAATTGACTCTGCTCTCGGGTGCACTGTGTAAATCACTTCTGGCACCCAGGGGGAGTGCGTGATGTGTCCCCCCCTCCCCAGCCCTGGTACACCAGGGGAGCATCCTCCCTCCGGCCGCTCCTGGTCCCTGGTGGAGGGGGACCCCAGCTCTGCACACCCCCTCATCCCGGGATGGCAAGGGAGCAGGATGGGAAGCGGGGCTGGGAATACTCCTGTTCCCATGGCAAAGGGTTTCCCGTTTCCACGGGGGAGCAGGGAAAACTGTTTCCCTCTGCTCTTCAAACCCCTTTTGCAGCCGGTGCCTCCTGCTCGTGTCTACAGTCCAGCTGGGCTGGTAAGCCTCTTTACCTGCCATCCCCGGGATTCACCGAGTTAAAGTTTATTGCAAGATAAATTAAATGATGATGATGAAAATGATTAAGTGATGAAAAGGTAACAACTCCTCCTGCGAACGCCTGACATGCACTTAGCCAGACACCTTATTTGTAGGATACCAGGGGGCTGATACATTAACAGATATAATTTGCGGTCTCCCGAGGAGAGGTTAAGGGCTGGGAGCACGGCTCCCCAGGAGCTGCCCCGTCTCTCCACCTCGCCTGCCCCGGCCTTAATCAAGTGATCATCTCAGCCCGCGCCTCGCCGGCCTCCTCGCTCCTTTCAATGGGGGAAAATTTGCAGACAAATTCCTGCCAGCGGGATGTTGGAGCTCTCCTGCATGGCGGGATAAAGATACCTGTCACCTCCGTCCGGCCCCGCCGCCGGCTCACGCTGGGAGTGCCGTTCAAGGAGCACCATGCTGATACCCTTATTTGATTACGCCTCTTCATGCCTTCCTCTGTGCGGGAAGAGCTATTCAGCAGCGGCATCGCGGCGCTCCCAGCACGGGCTGGCCCCGCTGCTGGCCTTTTGTTAGCCTCACCGGCGGCATGCCAGGCATCAGGGCTGCATGGGGGGGGCCCTGTGCCAGCCCCCCCGGGCCAGGGCTCTTCCTGATGCTTTCCAACAGGGCCCTGACCAGGCTGTTGATTTTTTAACCAGAAAACTGTAAAACAGGGGGAAAAATAGGATTTAATTACAAAAATGAATGGCTCTGTGAGATAAAAGTGCTCTGTTCCTCCTTCTGCTTCACCATGCTTTTGACATGATGGAGATGCGGCTGCCTGGTACTTGTTAGCTGTGTCCATCAGGAGATCCCAGGGGCATGTTACTGGGATCAGCCCTGGGTGCTGCTGGCTGCAGGGTGCTCCCCTGTGGCCTCAGGAGCTTTTGGTCTGGATTGTGAGCTTGCAGAGAGGGGATCAATTGTCCCTCGGCTCAGGAGCTCAAACCTCAGTAGCTGGAGACCTCTCTGGCACAAAGAGCTTTTGGCTGCAATCTCAACATAAATGCAATTTTGCAGATTCCCTAGCCAGAGACCCCTGCCCCATGCCACGCTACCCACTTTTCATGGGTTAACCCCAGCCAGGAACCAAGTACCACACAGCCGCTCTCTTGCTCCTCCCCCCTCCCAGTGGGATGGGAAGGAGAATCAAAAAAAAAGTAAAACTCATGGGTTGAGAAAAGAACAGTTTAATAACTAAGCTAAAATATAATAATAATAGCAATATAATACTAATTATAATGAAAATGAATATAACAAAATAATAAAACCCAAGAAAAGACAAGTGATGCACAACACAATTGCTCACTACTCGCTGATCAATACCCAAGCAGCGATCCCTGAGCAGTGATCATCCTCCCCCGGCCAGCTCCCCCAGTTTATACACTGACCATGACGCTCTATGGTATGGAGTATGCCTTTGGCTAGTTCGGGTCAGCTGCCCTGGTTACGCTCCCTCCCAGCTTCTTGTACACCTGCTTGGTGGCAGAGCATGGGAAACTGAAAAGTCCTTGACTTAGGGTAAGCGCTACTTAGCAACAACTAAAACATCAGTGTGTTATCAACAATATTCTCACACTAAATCCAAAACGCACTGTACCAGCTACTAAGCAGAAAATTAACTCTATCCCAGCTGAAACCAGGACACCACTGCTCCCAGACAATGCCACCTGTACCCTGCCTTGTCCCAAGGACCAGCAGTGGCCACCTCGCCTGCCGAGGAGGGGTGTCTTCTGCACCCAAAGCGTTTAACGGGTCACCCCGCGCTGTGCCAGCCCCGCAGCCCCTCTGCCATCTATAAAAGTTTCTTGTACCTTACGTTAAGGTAAAATACGCTGCTCCAGGTGATGCTGGGGTGGGAGCCCCCAGCCAGCCCTGCAGCAGCCCAGGGAAGGCAGCCTGGGCTTCTGCCTCTCCTGGAGTTAATCACCCGAACTGCTAGAAATGTGGAGCAATTGGCCCTTGTTTTGCCTTTCCCTGCTAGATTAAAGAGCTCTTAAGTACCTGGCTTGTTATTTCTGCCAAGGTACTGACGCACCAAGGTCCTTGTGACTGTAATCAAGCCGCCTCTTGATCTTCTGCCTGATAAACTAAGTAGGCTGAGTGTCCTGTCTGCCTTCATCGGAAATGTCCTCAGCCCTTGTTGTGCTGTGGGTTTCTCTGCAGGCTCTCCAGCTTGGGGCACAGCCTGCTTTGGTGACATGCACGGCCTCAAGCGTGCCAGGATTGGACTTGCTGTTGCAAATCACTCCCCTGTGCCAGCTCCTCCAAAACAGCCCTTACGTTTTGCAAAGCCAGTGGTGGAAGGGACAGGGTGGCTCCACAAACCTCCAGGCTCTCCCTGCCTGCACTTCTGCAAATCCCTCCGTGAAGCCCACAGGCTTTGGGCACCTGCCCCTTCCCCCTTTCCCCACCCCAAAGTGTGCTCTGAGCATCAACCACCCTCAAATCTCCCTCCAGTGAGTTCTGCTCTGCTGGGCAGGAGCAAGGCTCTGGGGAGCTGTGCAGCAATGAGTGTGGCTGGGGCAGAGCATCTCTGGAAGAGAGGGGACTCTCCAAGCAGTCAGGGAGCAACGGGTGGAGACCAGCCCTTACCTGGGCATCAAGTCCAGGTTCTGACCCCCAAGCCCAGCTCTGGGCTGTCAGAGAGCCCCAACGGGCTGTGGTGCCGATTGCTGCCAGTTTCTCCACCTTAGCAGCTGATGGCCTACACGTGGCTGGCTGGAGAGTGGTGATCTGGGGGGCCACACCGCAGCAAAGAAGACATCTGGTCCTTGGACACCTGCAAGGTGTCACCTGCAGGAGACCAGGCCCTTGAGTCAGAGCCACGATGCAAGTAGCACCTGTGGTCTTTCCTGGCTCCAAAGTTGCCGCACAGAGAGAAGTGCCAGATGAGCCGAATCACCACTGTGTTTGTAAAGATAAAATGACACGCTGGTAGTTAATTACAGTAATCATCAATATCTTACTTTTGACCAAAATACGCCTGTGTTGCAAGTGTTTTGCAGATTGGGGTTAGCTCTTGCAAACAAGTGCTTCCTGCCCTGCAGGGAGCATCCCCTGGTCCCCGGTGCCGGGCTGGCCCTGCCACCCCGTGCACGCTCACCGCCCGGGCCAAAAAATGGCATTTGCTGGACTCAGGTCACTGCTTTCCAGCAAGGGACCTCCCGGCTGAGCCCCAGCAGCATGTCCTGCCACCGGCACCCCCTGAAAGGGACCTTCCGCTGCAGCCCCGGCCCATTGTTGGGGGGTATAATTGGAGGGAGAAGTGAAACAGAGCTATAATGAATTCTGCCGCTATTCAGCGGGGCCGGGAGGCAGAAAGCTCGCTGCTCCTGCCAAAGTGCTGAGGCTGCTACTTCCATTCTGCGGCCGGAGGGGAGGTCTCCAGAGGGCAGCTCGCTATTGAGGAGGCTCCGGGGTTGAAACAACACCCGGTGTCTGAAGTTTTACTCTTTCTGTGCAAATGTGCTCTGATGTGGCTGTGCGCAGGGTCCATTCCCTGCTGGGTGTTGGCAGGGCTGTAGCCAAGATGCTGGTGCTCCCAGGCTTGCACAGCGCAAGGCTGCGGCTGCACGACGTGTCGGGGTGTCCCTGTGCCCATCACCGCTACCACCAGCCTCAGCTCTGCTGCCCTTCTCCCCAGGCTGCCCTCGGGGGCTCTGCCTGGCCAAATCCTCATTCCCACCTCCCTGGGGTCCCATGCAAAGCTCTCTTGGCCATAGTGAGCCCCCTCAGGACTGAGACCGATGCCAAAATGCCCCTAGGACCCAGCAGCACAAGCACAGCTCCCCCAACCTCCTGCCGGGGGCTGCACTGCCTCCCCCCCACGCCTCCATGGTTTTGGGAGTGATGGAGGAGCCCTGGAGGGGGCACCCAGCCCGGGGGCAGAGGGAAAAATCTGTGCTGCTCTTTCCAGGCACCCCAAGGCTGCAAAGGGCCGGACGGCGAAGTGCCTGTGTGGTCCCTCCGGTGCGCAGGCAGAGCCCCGTGGTGGGCAGCTCCTCTCCCACGCGTTCCTGCCGGTAGCTGGCCATCTCCAAACATCTTGCATCGTTCTGCGCAGCCCCGCTGCAGCTGCTGCCGAGCTCCTGCTGCGGTCTCGGATGCGGGGTGGGGTTTCCCCCTCTCAAAAGCCTGCAGACCCTCCCGGCAGCATCCGGCTGGAGGCAGGGACCCTGCCAGGAGCGGTTCCTCAGGGTTGTTGGGCTGGCTCTGGCACATGTAGCCTGGGTCCGTTGTGCCTCGGCCCCTGGGGAAAGTTTTCTGCCAATTTGCCCAAGCTGCAGAGGGATCGGTGCCAGAAGAAGGGCTGGCAGCCCGTGTGAGGGTTGGCCTCCCGCACATGAAGCCTGGAGGGGGTGCAGGGGTGCCCAGCTGCCTCCCCGGTGCAGGGAGGCATGTGGGGGCAGTGAGCCGGTATTACAGGGCAGTCCCCTGGGATGCTGCCATTGCTCCTGCCCTGAGGTGCACCGGTCTTACTTTACGTCTAGGCACTCTTTAAGCAAATGCGTAAGTAAATTCCTTCCCCTTCTTGCCTGTCGGGATGACACGGTTTCAAACCTTGGAAGGGGATTTAGGGCCTTTGTCTCTGGCCCAGCAAACCGGGTGGGCGCACAATCAGCAACCCACTGACAATTACAGCCATTGCAATTTTCTGCATCAGTGCCATAAACAAGCGGGCAGGGAAGCCCAGAGCACAGCACCCTGAAAAGCAAGGGAAGACAAACAGGACTTTGTCCCAAGGTTTAGAGCAGGCTGCAGGCATCCCCAGGGCTAAATGCTGTTCTTCCCAGAGCATGGTGCTCTTGTAACACCTTGGCCCAGCGGAGCTTAGCAGGCTGCCACAAGCCCTGAGGATAGCTCTCCTGACCTCTCCGGGAAATGATTCCAGTGAGCAATAAACTGGCTCCTGTTTACTTTGGCAGGGGGGTCTCAGCGGGCTTTAACCCAGGAGGGACAACGCTGAGCTGTGAAAGGTGGCTGACACTGGAGCTGTCGCTGGAGCGGCCACCAGCAAGTGCATGGGGCCAGCTGGGGTCTGAGCCTCTCCCATGAAGTATGGGGGGCCCATGGACAGCCTGTCCCTTCACACCTTTTCATGTCCTATTTCCCATGGGTGATGGTTAACCAGCCCCGTCTGCAGCGTACTCCTCCAGACAGGCAAACACCGGACGATAAGAGAGCCCTCGCACCGTGCAAGGTCTGCCACGGG
>NW_009614753.1:17826-19628 GCF_000690535.1 Cariama cristata
AACAACGCAGCTCTTGGCCATGCCCCTCTCCCCTTTGCCTGTTTGCCTTTCCCATCCCACTGCCCTCATCCATTTGTTCAGCACCAGGTGTCTGTGGTGGTCCAGCAACTCGTCCCTTTGGGGAGACGTGACCCCACTCACCCAGTGCCCAGCATCAGACCTACTCTTAAACCTCCGGGGAGAGCTGACCCAAACAGGCAGTGCCCCAGGCAAGGGGCTGCCCACAGCCTCTGCCTGCAGCCTGCCCGCACGCAGCTGAGCCCAGCAGGGAAGGCAGCGAGCGCCAGCGCCGTCTGCAAGCACAAACAGCTGCTTGGAGCCCGCTCAGAAACACCAGCCTGGGCTGTCCAGCTGCCAGCCCCTCTGTTTCAGAGCACAATGAAAGCCGAAGGATGGCTGCAAGCAAGCCACTCTGTGGGAAGGGAAGTGCGGAGCCCTGTGCTGAGGGACAACCCAGTGCCGATCCCATGGCAAGGAGTGGGGCTTGGCTGCAGGGACAAAGGAAGCATCCGTCAGATCCACCAGGGTCCTCGCCGTGAGACCCTTGTGCAGCTGCTAACCAGCCAGAGCCCTCCCAGATGCAGAGCTGGGGATGACAGCTCCAATTTACCTGTCCATTCACCATACGTGGGTGGGACTGGTTTGGTTGGTAACATTGCCTAGTGAAAGGGTTTGTCCCGATGCATCGTCATCCCAAAGTTCCCCCAGCCTGTTCCAGGCTTGTCATCTCCTCCAGCACCCACTGCGATGCAGCCCCGAAGGATGTCCTGGTCTCTCCTCTGGAGCCAGGAAGGGCTCCCGTGTTGCTCTGCATTTACACATTGCAGTCGAATCCCTGAGGGCAATGGGCCATTTGCTCTCCCCTGCCATAAACTGGGTTCATTTCACTGCTGGGACAAAGGCAGGTTGTCTTCCAGGTCTGGAGCTGAGCCTGTTGTTGATGGAGGCAGGGATGGGGCTCAGCCTGATGCTGGAGCTGCAAACAAAGCCAAATGTTTCCCGAGCCCAGCAGGATCAGCCTGTGTTGGTCCTGCTTTATACCAGTTTTTAGCCTCAGTGAGGATGCTGCTGGGCCGTGGTGGGCTCAGGCCCAGAGCTGTCTCCCCTGTTTGGCAGATGCCCTATGCATGTCAGTGCTGCCAAAAGAGATGGGGGTTTATCTGTGCCTGGGCTGCAGCAGGGCTGTGGGAGCGAGAACCAGGCAAGATACATAACTGCGAGGTTCAGCATGTGTATCTACATCCTGCTCCCTCTCTTGGTACAAACACTGTCCAGATTTCCAACGTCAGAGGGAGAGACACCAGCCAGATTGTTTTATGGTTTCAAGAACTCATAATGTTTTCCAGAGGACAGAGCTGCATCCCATCTTCTGCAGAGGGAAAAGCCATGGCAGCCTCCAGTCGTTGCCGACAGCCCTCTGGCCTCCTCAGCAGCCAAAAAAAGCTGACAAAACAGAGGGCTCCCTTGGAAAGGCTCTTGCGAGGCACCCCGGTGCACCCACATCCAGGGTGGTGTGTGCCATCCCAGTCCCTGAGGACCCAAAGCAGAGAGCAGCCTCTTCCCGGTGCTGCCCCGGCAGACGTCTCCCTCGCAGGGCAGGCACGTTCGCTGGCGGTCCCGGTGCTGGCATGGCCGGCAGTGCGATGGGAGCCGACAGGCTGGGGATGGTGTGGGACCCTGCTTGGGGGGTGGAATCGCTCCAGGGGCGATTTTAGGGATGACTTTTGGCAAGGTGCTAAGCAGAAGCAGGCTGGATGGGCTGTGTTTCCTCGGGGGGCTGGGAGGACACGAAGGGAGATGAG
>NW_009614753.1:19643-20669 GCF_000690535.1 Cariama cristata
AGCCCTGCCTCCCAGCCCCTGGGCCACTGTATGTCCCAGTCCTGCCGTGAGGCTGAGTCTCAGCCTCCGCTCTAGCAGAGCTGCCCTAGCTACACTGGTGTGCTGGCAGGCTCGTTACAGCAGGTCTGCTTTTAATTAAGTGGGATGCTGCTTTTGTACAGCTGAACCCCTCAGGAGTTTGGGTATGGAGCCTTCGCCCCTGCGGCCAGGCTCCCGCTGCTTCCCTCTGTGCGGCAGGCGAAGGGAGCCGGGGCCAGGCGCTTTGGGAGCGCGTGCCGGGGCGGCCCGTCCCACCCGCAGAGGGTGCCAGCTGTGTCCCCAAGGTGACAGAGCACGGTGCAGGCTGTGCCATGCCCTGCCGCAGGCGTTTGCTCTCCTCGGGCCTGAAGGCGAAGCCCGGGGTCTTATCACCCTGGACAGATAAGAGTTAATACCCCAGCAGTTGTGCTGAGCTGGCTTTATTGGCAATAAACCCTGGCTGGAAACAGCTTCCTAATCATTACAGATTGCCCTACCTCCACGGCTGTTCTTCAGCAACAGCACCTCTGCCCTGCCCTGCTGCCCCCGCACACCCCTTGGCAAACACCCCAGGGGCAGGCCCCCCTCCAGCCCTGCACCCCTCTGGTGCCACGCAGTCCCTGTGCCACTCACGCTACGGCGGTGGCACGAAGGACACGTGCCCCCAGCCTGCTCCCGGTGCTCACCGTAGGTGCCGGCCCAGGGCTGAGCCACAGCTGTGCAGAAAAAGAGAGGACCATAGCCTGCAGGGGTCAAATCACTGTCCTCAGACACTTGCAAGGCGCGGTAACGGGGAGCTGGTACCCCTGGAGCATGGCTCTGGCGTGGCTGTGCCGGGGGCACAGCTCTGCCGGGGCAGGGAATGTCAGAAATTGCTTCTGCTGCAGAGGCTGGGAAGGGGAGAAGCTTGTCCCAGCTCAGCCGGGAACGCAGTCCCCAGCTCCAGCTGATGGCATGGCCACAAATGTTTAATGAACGGGAGTGGAGTCATTTGTCTGGGCTGACCCC
>NW_009614754.1:0-34057 GCF_000690535.1 Cariama cristata
ATAACTAATCGCCGCGTCCTGGCGTTATCGACGGATGTCTTCTGCGGAACCGTGGGCAGTGCTGGCAAATTAAATGTGCATCAGCACAACAGTCCGCTTCATCTTAGGTGAATGTTAAAAATTGTAGTTCATGCCCGTTTTGTTTCATTGCCTTGGTGAGGCACTCCTTTTTCATAGTAGGCGGTGTAATAAAGCATCGGAAAGGGGACAAGCTACGATACTGTTCTGTGATTTCAGTATATCCGCTGTTAGTATCAGGCAGGTATCAGCTTGCTCGGGTTGTATTTTTACAGGAGTATATAATAATAATAATTATAACAACATTACATCCAGTTTTATGGGACTAAACATGAAGGGCTATCTGTCAGTCTTTTTGTGGTATAGAAGAAACTGGCATAAAAAAAATCCTCTGACTGCAGAAGCTGCCAGACAATTTTATTGCCTATTATATTGAGTGGCACCAAATCTAGATGAGTGTACAGTTTAATTCTGATTGGAAAGGAGATTCTTTGGCTGGAGCAGGTGTCTTTATAAAGGGGGGGTGGTTGGTTCTGCTTTTGTTGATTCATAAAGCTATGAGAGCAGCCTGATGCAAGATGCTCTGTATGTGTGTGAAGGTAGGGGAGGAGAGAGTGCGTTGCAAGAGCCTTGGGTGCATAAGATATCAAGCACAAAATCAGAGGAGAAATTTTTCCGCCCTGGGCTGTTTTCACAAGCCTTCACGTGAGGAGGAGGGTGGCTGGCAGCAGCCGAGGCTGCAGGAGTCCCCCGAGCGCTCGCTCCGGCCAGCTCCCCTGTGCAGGAACGCTTCCGTGACGGCTGACCCCCCGGGCCCGCTGCGGAGCGATCCGCGGTGATCCTGAGTGCCAGGGGCCTGTGCGGGCTGAAGGAAAGGCTAGGCTTGCTGTCCCCACACCGGCACCCCAAAACTCTTGGTTGGTGGCGGTTACGAGCTTTGACAAATTTGAGTATATTAGCAAGTGTGATCTGTGAGGAAAAGGGGACCCTGTGAGCCATCCCGCCGTGTCTCGAATAGGTGGCTGAGAACCTAATACTGGAGCCTGGCTGCTGCTTTTTGTGTTGTGTGAGTACTCGCCGGTATCTTTTGTCCCTGCCTTCTTCCTCGGCATATGCTCGTACTTGCACAGAATGTTAAAGAGAAGCGAATACACGGAGAAATCCGCTGGCCGGAGAAGCGCGGCTGCTGGCCGTGCTGCTCAGTGTGCCAGCTCTCCGCCGTGGCTCTGAGGTGGAAGAGTCTCACGAGAGCGAGGGCGGTCGCTGCGGTGGTGCTCGCATCCCAGCTGGTACCAGGGACCTGGCCTGCTAAACCGTGGGCATGGCGGCTGGGTAAGAACGGGGATCTGTCGCTCACCTCCCAAGGTAAAACCAAGCTGTTTGAAAAAGAACTGCTTGGAAGAGCGAGCCTTGGGTCTCTCCGTGATGACCCATGGTGGTCCCACGTCACTGATGCGATGATGGCTGCACCCACCCTACCTGTGAGGAACTGTGGACCGGTTCTTTGTTTTCGGTATTGCTGTAGACTGTGACAGTGCTGGACGCCTCGCAGAACAGAGCGGCGATCGTCTGAAAATACGACGGGAGACTGCAAATGGGAATAGGGTGGAAGAAAGAGGAAAAAGGGAGAGGATGAGGAAGGGCATGGAGAAGAACGCAGGTGGTATTACGCAGCCTGATGGGCTGTAGTTTCAGTGTGCCAACAGCCTAAACCAATGTCAAGTCTGCGGTAAAGGTGTGGGCAAAGGAGAGCACGGAAGGAGGAGAGTCTCCCTCGGGAAGGTGGCTGTAAGTAAGCTCCGTTAAAGGTAGGTCTAAAGAGTGGTTGAGAAAGGCAGGTATGTTTACAGTTTCCTTGCACGCTGGCTTTTGTGAATAACGACTTCCTATTAGCGTTGGCTTGGGACTCGTCTTTTTGTTTTGAAAACCAAAATCTCTTTGCCAGTCTTCGGAGGCCAAATCACGTATGTGGACATATTTAGGCTATTAATTTTTCTTTGGTCCTACCTCGGTTTGAAATACAATTTGCAGTTCTGTTGTATACTGTTTTGTGTAGGGTTCGGAGTAGGCCTTATGTAGGATACCAGTCCTAGCACATTTGCTGATTGGAAACAGTAGTTACTTATATTTAAGCTAGACTTGCTTAATGGCTTCCCATAAAAACAGCAGTGCCTTTTACAAATAATTAAGCATAAGCTTAACTTCTACTTGCACAGTAGATGTACATGTCAGTAGGCCTACTTCGTGTCTTGAATTAAGCATATGCTTAAGTGTTTGCAGAGTTTGTGCCTACGTTAATCTCTGCAAATAGCTGTAACTCTCAGTGGTTACCTTCCACATGGACATCTGCTCTTATTTTGTTCAAATGCTCTGATAGGCGTTAAGACACGCGGTAGTTTAGGGACTTACTGAGTCACAGATGACAAGCCCACCATTGCATTTAGCTACTGTCAGATGACGTTTTTCTTCAAATGTTGTTTTCATAAATGCGCCTCTTTGTAAATGTGAACTATAAACAATTTTAGATTAATCTATTAGTTAAAATCGATTGTAAGTCAAATTGACTTCCTACAAATTTTTCACTGTGAGGGTGACTGTAGCACTGGCACAGGTTACCCAGAGAGGTGGTGGGGTCTCCATCCTTGGAGCTACTCGAAGCCATCTGGACATGGTCCTGGGCAACCAGGTGGGCCAGATGACCTCCAGAGGTCCCTGCCGGTCTGTGATTCTGTGAAATAATGTTTATGTAGGCTACGGGAAGCTTAGGTGCTCTCGTGCAGTCTTTAAATACCAGTATATTTAACACGTTACACCCCTTAGTAGCTGAAAATGTTTTTGCTCTACATAGAGCACCCCTCGTTCTAAGCGAAGCTGCGTGTCCATTGCACACGCTTGGTTTGTGAGACTGCCGCTTGGTAAAGGCTCCTGCTGGTGGCCGGGACGGGTCTTCAGAGTTGGCCTCGGCGGCGGGGAGAGAAGGAGCAAGCCCAGAAGCACCAGCCCAAGTGAGCTAAGCGATTTCCCCCGCCTTCTAGTGTTCATTCGTTTAGGGAGTTCCTGAAGCACTGAATACGTCGGGACCCTTGATTTTTAGGAATTACTGGATTAATCTCAGAAACTTAATTTACATTTTGGTCTCCCCCCCTCCTCCGCCCCGTGAGAAGAAAGGAAATACTACGTCCCTTACAATAGTGCATCTCTCATTCATTTCAGTTGGGGTTTCCTGAGAGTCGTCAAATTGAATGTGGCCCAAACAAAATGGAAGTTTCCATCAGTATTCCCTTCCTCTTTCTCAGTGTGCTTGGGTGGAAGAAAAACTTGCAGCTTCTTTTATCTCATTTGGTTGAATAAATAACGTGTCTTCAGCAAAAGATCCTTGAAGAAAAAGTATCTTTTTATATTTTAAAATACAGGCAAAAAAGACGTTGGTATGTGAAACTGCTCTCTCCAATTCCAGCATTCTTCTCTTTTCAAGTTCTATTCAACTTCCATGACTTGCAATTGAATAAACTGAAATTACAAGCTTCCTACTGAGGTGACATTTTGTCATGCATTAGAAATTGTCAAAAAGGAGCTAATGTTCATGAAAATATCTTGATGCAGGCGACATAATTGCACGTGCCTTAAAATAAATAGTTCTGGATATAGTCACTGCAGCTTAACCTCTTTTTCTCATCTTAGTTCTTGTGTACTGTACTAGGCAAAGCACGTGTGTGAAAAATGAATCCTGAAGGATTTCAAGACCTCAGGAGCCTCTGTGGCGCTCCGCTTTTAATGAGACATGCTTTTGGTAAATACAAGCAAAAACTGTTTTCAGGTATGGTGGAAACGGGACCTGCGGGTGGGATGAATTCCTGTAAAGTGTAGGCTTATCTGTACTTTATCTAACGTCAGGGTAAAGAATAAAAATGAAGGTTTGCCACGATGATGACATGGTGAAGTACGGCTTGGGCCACGAGGTGACAAGGAGTACGGCTGCAACACGGTGGATGAACTGTCTGGTTTTGTGCAAAGAGTTTCAGAATGAGGCATATGGGAAATCGGCTTCTGTGTCTTGTGTTTCCGTGTTCCTGATGGATTTGTTGCCCTGGAATGATCTCCCTTGAGGGTGTCTCGTTCCCTGTACTTGAATGTCATGTGAAGTTCATCTCTGGATGTTTCAGTGCTGTCCGTGAGACGGGGCTGCGAAGGCTTTCAAAGGAATCCCTTATTGCACTGCTTACCGATTAACTCGGTTTATTACGAAGGAAAAAGGCTTCAATTTTTCCTCCCCCACCTGACTCGATGACAAAGCAGTGACATGGTGGAGTTCAGTGTTGGGTTTCTCTACTTCGCATTTTAAGCGAACCATACATTTTTGAAATAAGCACGATGGTAAGTTCTTGGGGCAGGCGCCTGTGTTTCGGGTGGTTATAATTAGACTTAAGGTAATGTTTCCTGAGACATTGCTACAGTGGTAACGCTGTCTCTTGCTACTCGCTCTGCTTCTGCACTGCAGTTGTTCGGCCAGAGGTTTTCTGAGCCCTGGCCGTCCCCGCAGGGCCCCTGCCAGGACCGGCCTCTGAGAAGGGGCCCTTAAGCCGTGTCCCCTCCTTGTGCCGGTTCCCAGCTCGGCTCCTGGAGCAGCGCTGAACTGGGCGTTGTGGCACTGGAAGAGCCTTGGATGAACGAGGCGGGCACTGGGCACGGCTGTGGGTGACGTACCGGAGGAGCAGCTCATGGACAGCCGCGGTTCCTCGCCAGCGCTGCCGCGTCTGGGCTGTAAGGTGGGGAGCGGGCAGAGCAGCGCGAGGGGGCCAGCCTGCCTCCGCGTTCATCGGCCCGCTCCGCGAGCTCCAGCTCGGCCCGCTGCTTACGTGAGGCAGGAGGCTTTTGTGTGGAAAACCGCCTTGAGCTCCTGAGAAGATGCACCTTGTGTGAACAACGCGGTGAACGCAGGCTCGTTAACAAGAGAGGGCTGTTGTCTCTGCTCTGAGTACTCTGGCTTTAGAAAAGCGTAACTCTTCCATCGGAGCGTGAGCGGGGGCCTCCCTTGGTGGCAGCGGTCACACAGTGTCTTAGTACTAAGCAATTCAGAATAGTAACTTTTTTTATGGACTTTTTAAATGGAAAAAAAAAATCTGAATTGGTTTTATAGATTCTAAGTGAGTTGGCTTGCCAGGGATAGCACGTAAAACTTTAAATGATGATCAGAAAGTCCAGATAAGGAAGCCTTTCGTAAATGAAAGGGCTTGCGTATCTACGTGCTGTGGCGTAATAACAATATTAGTAGCCTGTGGTTTTCAGTAGGTCAATAGGTTTTTATAAAAGCTTGCATTTTAAACCTGCTTTTAATGAGCGGTCAGCATATTTTGGCCACTATTACTGGCCCTAAGTAAACTCTAGTTCTGAGGTAGGGTTGGTGTGAGGACGTGGAAGGTGGTCTGTATTACAGTGTGGCTCTGCGGGAGCGGGTGGCTGTCTGCGTGGGCCCGTCCCGGGATGGCCCCGTCCCTCCGCCGCCCCTGCCCTCGGTGACGCCAGCGGGGTGTTCTGCTGCCCTGCGAGGGACGGGGCTGCAGGTAGGGCCTTGGGGACGGGACGGTGAGCATCTCCCTGGGTTTGGGGCTTTCTCGATCCGTGATCAGGGCTGGCCGTTGGAGGGCACTGCGGAATGGTGAATGCAAACTCCAGGTCATCCGCGCTTTCTGCACAGATACCGTTTTCCTGGGAAGTAAACACGGACTGTGAGCCCCACGCCTGTCGGGCAGCAGCCTTCTCCATCTCAGGGGCACAGCTGTCTCTGGGACTTAGGCTTAATGAATCTCTAATACATTTTTTGTGTTTTGTTTTGAAAATATAACCAGGCATGATATGAGTGTCAAATGAGCTTACCTTTCGGAAGGGAATAGAATTAATGTCTTGGGATGTGATGGGAAGAAAGAGTGTGCCGCTGCAGCTTCTAGATTAGAGTTGCGTCCTCAAACAATGAGAGGTTCAATGGGTTATAGCATTTGTCCGTTCTAAACCAAATACGGCTCATTTTGCAAGTCAGACTGTCCCACAGGTGCTGTGAGATGCAGAGGCCACATCGGACCGCGATGATTGCTGCGCTCTTTGTTCATGTCGTACTCGTGGGCAATGCTGCAGGGAGCTGAAACAAGGCATCTGCCGTGGGGCTGCGGGCAGCAGCTGTGTGCTTGTGTCAGGCTCTGCTGCAGATGCAGCCTGTTTGGCAGCTAACTGATTTCAGCTGAATCAGGCTGAATTGACAGCCTCTTAGTCCCAGAGGATTATATGGGGGCAGGACCTCTTGCTTAATTAAGCTCTGTGGTATACAAGCTGGGACTTCTCTGAGCGAGCTGGAAACCTCTAGGCCTTTTAATAGCAGTGAGGGATGGATTATCTAACAGCTTCAGTCGATAAAAAGTTGTGGCTGCAATATCAATGTGCAGAAGTAGCTTTATTTGGTTATAGTTTTGTAAACTTTGGTGTCAGTGAATAGAGAAAATCTCATTAGCTTTTGTAAATTTCTTAATTTTTTGCTTTCACTGCTACTGCCTCTTAAATGTTTAATTGTGTTGAATAAGAGAGTTTTACTGTAGCAGTAAAAGAAGTGCTACTGGGCGGCTCTGTCTTTTAGAGAGAAATGAAGTGTAATCTTGTAAACACACTGTGTTATTTTCAGTAAGCTGGGTAAGAATGCAGCGGCAGGTTGGGTGACTTTGACTTGCGCACGCACCGGGAGAAAGGAATGTGGTTTTACTGCTGGTGTGCTCGGCTCGGGACATGAGCTGCTGCCATTTCATTATTAAAACCTGCCAGGGGTTTTACCTTCAGCCGGGGCTAGAACCGTAGCTTTCAGAAGTACTTAACCCGCTGTCATGCCAACTTTTTCCAGCTCGGGGTTCTTAAACTGCTGAGTTCTTCGTGCTGGAGCTCTCCCTTCCCTGGCTCCATGCGTCTTTTCCTCTCCCCTCCCATAAACAAGGAAGAGAAACAAAACCTTAGGAAAGGGATTGTTTTCTGCAAAGAAGCAGCAGTTAACTAGTAGTTCATTTTAAAATAAGATGTGGTTAAATTGCACAAGTCTGGAAGCTAACTGCAGTTAAGATAGTTTAAAAAAAAAACCAACAAAAAACCCCCAAAACCCTCACCGAAACGACCCAAAGCCCCAGCAAAACAAATCCAGAAACTTGATTCTTGAAATGTATTATGAAATACCTGTCTTCCAGATGACGTCTTGACTGGGCAACAAACTCGGTGTGTATGTTTGTAATTGTTCATTTTTAGCTTCCTCCATTCTTTTAACCTTAGTTCCTGTGCGCTGGCAGGATGTAGATGTAGTCAGAATCCCGATTTCTAGGAATTAGGAACCTTGCCTGTAATCAAAAGGAATATCTACAATTCTGAGAACGCTGGCAGGATATGAGGAATAACTCCATGAATGAGTTGTGCTTTGCAGTTAAGATACAGTACCTTATTTTTGTGCCTGACTGCAGGGATTAGTGTTGTTTTATTGGTGTCACGCCAACTCGAGACAGGTTTTCTTTTTTTTAATGCAGTTTATCTGCTGGAGAGGAGCAGAATTGTTCGGAACGGTGCACGATCGTGCTGTCCTCTTTCCTTTGGCAGTTCCTAGTTTTGAATAATCCTGACTTGAGGGTGGAAGTATGTTCATATAATCTGTGCTTTTTTCTGTTTGTTTCTAACTGAAAGCAGTTCAAAGTCTTACTCTTTTTGAGCATCTTTGCGTAGATGATCACACTGCGTTCATGGCAGGATTTTGGAGAGATGGGAGCGATGAGTAAGTCTCAGTAGAAGGCGTCCTGGGATGACTTCCTTATTGACTGTCTATCTGGTAACTGGTGTGGTGGGGAACAACTCCGCTTCTGGCCTCCTCCCACGGAGAGTGGATGTGAGGTTTCGAGCAGTCTGCTCCGTAAGCCCTGGCTGATGTCTGCCTGAGGTGGTCATCGCTGCTCGGACGGTGCTTTGCTCTTCTGTTCCCCTGCGCCTACGGGGCGAGCTGTGGTTGTCTTTAAGGTCTTCGGAGGATGAAGAAGCGTTTTGTCTTCCAAGAATGAAGTGATCTGGAAGATAAACTAAGAGCAAGGAAGAAGTTTTTTGGGTTGCGTTGAAAGGAGGAGAGACAAAGGAATTTTTTTGGTTTTGTGCTCTGCTTGCAGCCCTCCTCCTCTACCAATTTATCCAGTTCCTCTGATGAGAGGGAGAATATCAGGTTTCCTTCATGCTGTGGAATAACTTACGTAAATTGTCATCAATTTTTGAAATAAGTCAACAAAAGTATTTAACTTTTTAATCATTGAGAAATTACAATAAGGACGTTGCTTCACAGTCTCAGTGTTTTGTTTTTTTCTGTTGAGCACCAGCCAGGCTTCTTTTCTTCTTAGCTTTTGGGGTGTCTATATGAAATCTTGCTTCATTTCTTCTGCTAAATGAAAGCAGAGACATCTTACTCAAAGTGTTTTGTCTGTTTGCTTGAACAAACTTGATAAATGACCATTTATTTTTTCCGAAAAAAATTTCTTGGCTGACTTTATAAGTTTTCAACACTCCTTCTTATGGCCAGCTAGTGATAAGGTATTCCGGCTGACGTGTGATGCAAACCATAGTCTTGCAGTCATCAGATCCCGAGTCTGCTGTGTCCAAAAAGAAGTAATAGTGATAAAAAGACCCTGAATGAAAATGAATTACTTGCTTTCTATTATAAACAGATTGCTTCAGTTTCTTGATTTTTGAATTTGGAGATACAGATTCAGTCTCTGAAAGGTCCTTGAGCCTTAGGTCCCTGGAAGCTAGGAGGTAACACCATTTTGATGTTGCCAGGTGCTTGCCTATCTTACTCTCTTTAGTGCTTGCCTTTAGCAGTATAGGAAGCCATTTAGTGGCCCAGTTGTGCCTTTGGCTGGTATACCAACACCTATGAGTTAAAGAACGTCTCTCTTGTTATTCCATTTTTTTTTTCTTCCTATTTTTATGCATACTTATGTAATACAGATCTGTAGAATTTGAATTGGACAGGGCCAGTAGATCTTCTAGCTCTGTAATAGCCAAATTCTGCCCCTAAAGCTACAAAAGCTGCAGACTGTTCTGGACAAGCTCCCAGACGTGGGCAGGGTTGCGGTGGGACTTGCTGGGTGAACTAGATCCGCTCTGGAGCCAGGTGAGCGGACGAGTTCCCCAGGTGCTGCCACCCAGTCATCCACGAAGCAGAGCTGGATCCGTTTGGCGGTTTTATGTGGGGATCACTGGAAAGCTGCTGTCATTGCCCAGCTGTTCAGAAAGCCTTGAGGCTTTGGGGTGTGTGTTGCACCTCTTGCAGAGATTTCGATGTGTGGCCTTGTAAGGTCATGGAGATCGTCATCTCGGATCTCAGCTGACGTTGTGTGTCTAGTAGATCCATGGAGTGTCATGCGGATGCGCTGCTAAATTCAAAATTATTTTTAAAGCTTTTCAGTTCTCACACAATTGTCAAATGGCAAAGTCTGAAGGTGTTAGAAATGCTTGTCCCCTGTTGTGGTGAGGAATTGGTGGAGGGGAGGTGACCAGGCGGTCCCGAGGCGCTAGCTCTGTGCCAAGTGGAGGAAGATGAAGTCTCCGCAGAAGCGTCAGGTTTTGCGGTGGGAAGGGGGCCAAGCTGAGGCCATCGGTGATGGAGACAGCCCAGGCATCTGGAAAGGAGGCTGAACGGGCAGCTCCTGTACGAGGTCCGTCAGCCCCGTTTGTTAAAACGCACTGAGGTTATGGTTGCGTGTAGCGCGGTGGGCTGTGGCTCCCTCGCTAGCACTGCCTTCCTGCTGGTGGGGAGGCCGGGGCAGGCCCGGCTGGGCGGCGGGGGCCTCCAGCTAACCTTCGTCTGGCTGCCAGCCCGGCGGCCGTGCCTGTGACCCACGGCTCATCTGCACCGCCTCGTTAGCAGATGGAGTCGGGGCTGCTGGTGCGAGGGGCTGGCTTCCTGAGCAGCTGGAACGCATCTAGTGGATTTGCCCTGCTGAAAGGGAGAGCCTCCTTTCTCTTGTGCCTCCAGGGACCTGCCCTGAACCAGTACAAATTGCTAATTTGCAGACAGCTGCCCCTCTCTTTGCTGGGCTGTTAAATTGCAGTATCACACGCTGGTTGGGGTTGGAAGGGACCTCTGGAGATCATCTAGTCCAACCCTCCTGCTAAAGCAGGTTCCCCTACGGCAAGTTGCACAGGATCGTGTCCAGGCAGGTTTTGAACATCTCCGGAGAGATGATGAGAGTCAGAGGTATGTGGCAGGAGCTGCTGGGGTGGTGGTGGAGGGGGTGTGTGAAGAAGGGAGGGCCAGGACATCTGTTGTTTGGTGACCGTGAGCTATTCAGTTGTCTGTCTGGGTCTCGTGAATCCAAACCTTTGGCTAGAATCCTGACCCTGATGAAATCTGTGGTAAGTTTGTCTAAAGACAGCTCGTCCGTAGCGTTCTGGAAATGTTAAATGGACAAACTCCCTAGCGAACAAGTGGAGAAATAAAGGTTTCCTGAGTTTGCCTGTCACAACATTTGTGGTGAAGGGAACGGTGAGAGGGACGCGTGGTGTGTGGACAAAACCATGTGCCTGTGCTTTCTGCTTATGCAGATTTAGCCTTATTAACAAAGCAACAGAATTGCCGCTTTTGAAAGCGAGCAGCAATGTACTCGCTTGCTTAATCTCTGCTCTTGGTAAGGTGATGTTGCCTGTATTGTAAAATACTGGCTTAGCCATTGGTTATAACTGTTGAGACAGAAGAACTTGAAACTGCTCTGGCTTGGACAAGCCTTGCTCTAGCGAACTAAATGATAGCTGCAGATTGTATGGAATACACTAATGGCGTATATGCAATTTCGTTTTACAGCTGTGGTAACTTTGTCCTTGTTTAAAGTCTCGGTATTACTGGGCTTACCTCCCTGGCTCTGTTTATATGTGCTTTTTTCCCCCCTCTCTCTTTTTTAAAATGTAGCCTTAGTGCTAAAGTTAACACACAAATGGATCTGTAGGTAGAGACTTGAGGAGATGTTAAACTTCCCTGCGCTCGCCGAGAAAGCTGGTCCAGGAGGGCAGAGAGTGGCGAGTTGAGAAGGTGTGTGCCACGGCGAGGGAGCTGCTCGCCGCTTACGTTGCACATCCTCAGGCATAACTCTCCGTTGGTGCCTGTACATAATGCTGCTGCGGGCTTGCGAGAAAATGGAGGAGCATTTCGCATCTCCTGGTCGGTGATACTCCTCTTCTGCCGGGGGCTGCTTGTGTGCTGTACGGTGGCATTTGGTAAAGTGTGCAGTGTACAAAAGTGCTAAGGATCTAAACTTTGGGGGTGGTTTTCCAATTGTTTGTAACTTTTCTTACTGGAATGCCAAAAATTAAGTATTCTGTTTGTATTTTCAAGAAGTACGTCAGTACTATGCGTTGCATTGTACTGACTAGGAAACCTTACAATTTTTAAAGGCTACCAATATGTTTAAACCAGGCACAGTCAAGGCATTGTGGAGATACTGTTACTTCTCTGAATTTGTGGAAGCTTCTTGAATCTCATCAAGTTACTGACTGAATAGTAGCATTTTCCTTATGGTTAGGAGATGTTCACCAACTGACGAAAATAGTTGCTTTTAAGATGTGATTTATTTTTTGTATATCAAATGAGCTGAATTAAATTAACATCTCATTGCTGCTGAAGTGGGGAGGTTGGATGGCTTTGCTTTCCCCTTACCCTTCCTTAGCTCCAGCTGTGATCCCTCCCTGCCGCTTACGCTGGCCTTCTTCTGGTATCAAGGTAAATTGATACAGTTCAGCCAAAAAGGATTAAAGATAAATCACGGTTTAGGACAGGTTAGCTTTCTGGTGTTCCCGTGAGTTAGATTTGCCCGCTCTGCAGTCATACAGTCCCGCGGTTGTCTCGGATAAGTGGTGGAGGCATGTGGTTGGATGGGCAGGAGAAGGACCTTTATTTTTGTCCTTGGTGTCTATTTGTTTTGGTTTGGTTCCATCTGGTCAAGTCTTGACACTTAATATTTTATTCCTCATTTCCAGGGTCCACAGGAAAAAGTTAACTCCTTGAGGTCAGGTAGGAAATAACAAACACAATGCTGAAAATTCACGTGGAAGTTCAGCCAGGATTGTGGGTGAATAATGCCTGCTCCCGCGGCCTGGGCCCGAGGAGGCACTTCTCGTTCCTGTTTCTTGTGCGAAGGAGCTTTGCGGTTTTGTTTTCCCTCGCCGGGCAGGCAGTCTCAGCCATACTGGGACGCACCTCTGCCCTGACGGTGCCCTTAATGGTGGCTCACTGGTGCGCCCTGTTTGAGCAGGGGCTTACCAGATAACAGAGTAGGTAGGATGAGTCCTGTTCCTGTCTTCTCCCTTGGCAGTACCTCCTTGCCTCTGAAGCTCACGGTCCTGCCCAGCAGGAGGGCTTTCTTCTGCTGTGCCGTCATCTCCTTGGCTGGGTCTCATGCTGGTTCTCGCCCACAGTTCTGGTATTCATCCTCTTCTAACAGTAATGTTTGGCAAGAGGCTTGTAGGAGACAAACCCAAGAGCCTTCTCATTGAAAACCAGATATTCGAGGGTATTAGCAGCCTGAGAGTACCACAGGCGTTGCTGGTTCCTCGCAAGCTTCTTTCTGGTTGTGACCGTAACCGACTGTTTAATAGTAGTCTTTGCTGTGCTGTGTCATTGTCACTTCAGTGAAGTCTTGATGAATAGCAGTTAAAACATATACTTTTTGTAGCAATTTTTTTTCAACTCGTCAAAGAAATACACTCCGTAAATTTCATGCGATACTGCCTTTAGTAAGCCCGGAATGTGTTACCTGCCATGTATCTCGCTGTGTGTGCGTTCCTCAGTTTGTAGTACCCTTCAGCCCTGGGGCAGAGGGGTTCGGGAGTCGCTTTTGGAGACCCGACTGGAGGGAGCCCTGAGCCAGCTGGTCTGCAGTCAGCGTTGACCCTGCGGGAGCAGGAGCTTTGGCTAGAGACGTCCCTTCCAATCCAAATTATTCGATGATGCTGAAGTCTCCAGGGCTGCTGAAGTACTACAACAGCTGTATAGTTTCTCTGAGCATGTTTTTTCCACTTTTCAAAGTTACTGTATTCTAGATTTGTGTTTTGTGCCTCAGTTTATCCTGCTGATTAGGAGGTGGCTTTGGGCTGACGAGCCAACTGGTTATTTTTTTTTGGAGTGCTTGTCTGACAGCAGTAGCTGTGAAAGCCAGGTTTAAAAAGGCGTCTGCTTTGCCCAGTGACCGTTTGCTGAAGGAACCAGCGGAGGCTTTTGTTTGATGTGTTGGGCTTCCTGGCCTGGCTGGCTGCGTGCCTGCAGGAGGGCGCCGGTGGAGGAGCAGTGGCGTGTCAGGACCCGAGTGCTGCGTGGACGCTGGCTAGTGCCGCAGCTGCGTGGGAGCTGGGCAGGAATGGAAACGGGCATAACCTGGCCGCCGGTAAGGCTGGGCTAAAGGTTTGAAACCAGACGGAAACGTGGGGGCCAGTAGCATTTCAAAACAGCCCTCAATAGAAATAATGGGCAGTTAACTTGAATGGATCTTTTTCTTTTTTTTAAGGTAACACTACATGCATTTTTTCCTTTTTTTTTTTTTTTTTTAACAGAGTGGGTTATCTTGATGGTGCTGTCCTGTTGCCTCTCTTGTGCAGAAGGTACCTTCTCATTCTGTGGTCTAATTAGCATGATAAAGAAGCTCTTGCATTTTTCTCCCCTGGTTTGAGGATGTGATTTCATTTGTACCTAATTCAGTTTAAGGCCCGGTTGCACCCACAAGGGTGGTGGCTGTGCTTTTTGTGAGCCCCGGGAAGGGGGAGAGATGGGTGAAGCGAGGACCGTCCAGACACCTCCTTGTCCTGCCACTGCTGGGCTAGCCAGCTCCGGCCAGGGCTGGGGGCCGAGGCTGGAGCTGTGTTTTCCAGGGACAGCCTGCGCTTGTACCAGAGGCCGTGCGAAGTGAAGCCACGCAGTCAGGTTTTGGTTTTATCTTACTAGTTTCTATTGCAGTGTAAAAGTCAAAAGTTGTAAAACAGAATACCGCTAAGTCGTTACAAGCCGTGTGTGGATTACCTGAGAGGTCATTAGCCACCGTGTGCCTGTGTGATCCTGGGAGAGCCCCGTTTGGGAGCTGTCAAAGCCATGGGTCCTTCATAACTGTTAACAAGCAGCTTCAAAGTCCTTGGTGTTAGGACGGTAAAGTTTGTAGCTAATGTGTTTTCAAGTCTTGTGGAGATCTTCCGATATCATGTGTCACTTTATTTCCTTGGAATGTTGTCCAAAACTTGGGTTGGAACTGGTGCATATTTTAAAGCGTTTCAGTCATGCCTTCAGTCACTGTGTTTTGATTGACATTGTTATTAAAGAAATGCCTCTGACACTTGCTTGAGTTGATCTAGCAAAAACTTGTGGTGTTCTTTCATCCTGCTGACACTATGAAAGTTTTCTGTTGTGCTACTGTCATGGAGCCTGATTTTATTTTAAGTCCAGCTGAACTACTTCTAACTGCATCTGTTTTTCTTCATTTCAGTCCAGTGAGAGATGGATAGATGTAATTCAGCACAGGTAACTGTAACCCGTCCGAGTGTGTTCTGTGCCACTCAGCGGCATTTGGAAAATGAAATTGGGATCGTAAAACCGGTGTAACTCTGCAAGCTGGAATACATTTGCCGATAGTGTTTGATAATGCAGGAATGAGGCACTGTGTGTCGTTGCTAGCGTTGCTGTGGAAACCTGGATTTTAGCACCGGCTGGTTTCGGTGCGTTTAACGCTCGGCATCCTGATGTTTATCGAAGAGGTGGGGCAGCGTTGCAGCTGACGTCCACCAGCCTGGAATCACGCGCCGGGGCTGGCAGAGGTCAGGGCTGTCACGGCGCTGCGGGCTGATGGATGTCTGACCCGAGGTAGCTCCCATCAGGAGGTCAAACGGGTCTTCGGATCTGTCCTGGGGCTGGCTTTGCCTTCCAGGGCGCCTTCTGGTAGCTTCTCTCCTGGGGCTGCCGTGGGGACGCGCTGTCCCCTGAGGGCTGGGACCCGGACCCTCACCCTCTCCCTGTGGGCAGACCGGGGCTGCACCGGAGAGCCGAGCTCTCCGGGAGCTCCTTACTTCCCCAGAGCACCCTTCTGCAGCAACAACCGTGACTGCCTTTGGTAAGGATGGGTCCTGTGGAGAAGAGCCGATTACGAGGAACGTGTGTTGTGTGTTGTGTTCTCTGTAAGTGCGGCATCTCTGAAAATCCCGGACCTCTGTGTGGAAAAAGCCATCCACAGCTCTTATCTGGACTTCCTGAATTTTTCTTGTGCTGACATTCACACAAGTCATGTGTTTGCCTAGCAACGGCTTTTTTTCATTTTGAGACACTTTCTGTTTTTCTTCCTGCCGGGTATCAGGGTGTTGTTTCTGCTACCTGTGAAACCGCCTGGTTTCACTCTTCCCCTCCACGTCTCTGAGGATCAGTGTTAAATACCGAGCGATGAACAAAGGCTTGAAGAGTAAGCGTATCTGGTCTTTGCTGTTAAAGACTGGGGCATGAGGATGGGTGCAGTTCTTGACCTTTGGATGTCGTGTCTGATCTCTGGTTGCAATCGGTGCTTTTTGTGTCGTCTTAGATAAAGGTGGTATTCACTGAGTTGTTCCGAAGAGGTTTAAGCCCTTCTCCACTGTTAAGACTGGCCATTAATGTTGTGTAAGTCCTTAGTCTTATGTAGCTTAGACTGAAACATACTTGTGGTTTTACTGACACTAAAGAGGTTTTTCTTTTTGAACAATCGAGAGTCTTCCAGTCAAATGGAAAGACATGGTGGTTGGTAAATGGAAGCAGAGAATGACCCGCGCTATGTGATCACCTTAGAAAAACGTTTTCATGGGGAGATCTCTCCCCCCACCTCAATATTCCATAAATTCTTTCAGTACCTGAAAGGTATGTTAAAGGCAGGAGCTGTATGAGAGTGCCTGACAGGGGGTATATCGATTTACTGTTATCTTTTACAATTCTCTGACCTCGCTTGTGGGTTCTAGAGAAGGCTGGATGAGGAAAGAATAGGATGTCTGCATTGCGATTTGAGAGCTAAAAAGGCTGTGAGGAGATAGCGCTTTACTGCTGATGGATGCAGAAGTATGTAGATATTCCCATCAGAAGCCAGCAGCAAATTAAGTAGTATGCTTTGCATGCCAGCAAAATGGTCTGCTGGGTTGGCCAATGCTCTTAAAGAATATTAAATAAAAATTACGCTTTTGCATTCAAGCAATGACTTGGGAAAGGCTACTTGCGAGATTCTTCCATTTATCTCAGCTGACTTACAGTTTAGTGGTGGTTCTGGCTCTGCTGCTGGGATGGAGTATGGTCTAGTTGGAAAATTACTGAGCTAAAAAGCTGTCGTGCTTCTTCCTCCGAGACGATCAAAGTGAAACGAGACAAAGTTATTGCAAAAGGTTGAAGGCTTAGTGATTAATGTTAATTTCTCGCTCTCATTACTGCCTTGCATCTTTGGCAACCTACCTATTGTGCTGTGACTTTTTTCTGGTTTAGTCATCTTCCCATCTCTTGGCGGTTACATGGGAGGAACTTGTACTTTTCCTCTAGCGCCGTTTTCTCAGGCTGCTTGTTCTGTCATTCCCTACAGCATGGCTCCGAGTTCCCCAGTTTGACTAGCTATCGAAGGTTTGTGGGTTTTTGGGTTTTGTGGTGGGTGTGGTTTGTTTTTTTTTTTTCTGTGCTATAAAAATGCTTAGGAATAGAGAATAAATACCTCTGGATGATACCTGCTTCATAGAGCTGTTATTTGGCAGTCTGTCTGTATAGGCCAGTGACTTTCAGATTTCTCCTGGTAGTAAAGCCTCCCTTTATGAACTAGGCTATGGTTTATGCCACACAAGCTACTGTCCTTTCCCTGCCTTTTTCCCCTTGGACCGCTCCTGTTATCTCTGCAGCCTGTGTTGGAATGCAAGCCCCGATGGGGCAGGTCCTAGGCAGCCGTGGGCTCCAGGCTGATCCCTTGGGTTGGGAGTTACGGCCATGGAGCTGCAGCCAGCACCGGAGAAGATGGCTCTGCCGTAGCTGCGAACTCTTCCCCCTCCCGGGTCCCTGATGCAACGCTGGGTTGAGGATTGCAGGTTTTTGAACAAACGAAGCTCACCTGTTCACAAAACACTTGCTTATTTTGTACTCGGCAAACGCTTTGAGCCATTTTCTTCCCCTTCTGTGCACAGTAAGAATGTGTATGCTGCAGCTTCCTACCGAGAAGCAGAAGGATGAAGTTACAGCAGCATAGGGTCACGCTGAATTGATTGGTTTGACTTGAGCCCTTCCCTTCTGTCAGATGCAGCGACCAGGAGCGGCAAGCCTTGTCGGGTTAGTGAATTGAACCGGCAGAAAGTGAATCTCTTTTGTTGGGCTAGTTTTCTGTCGGATCGACCCGCTGACCCGACTGACTCTGTGTCTGTATCAGGCGTGGATCAGATGCAAGGAAGGTATGGGGAGTGCTTGGTGGTGGAGGGGACGAGTGCCCTTGGGGGGCAGTTGCAGTTAGGCTTAATCCAGTATTTGCAGTTCGGTGACTCAGAGTCCACTGTCTCTGAGTCTTTTTTTAAATTTTTTTCTTTTTCTTTTTCTTCTCTGTTTTTGATGTGTTAAAGCTTCCTTTTTGCTTGTAAATTGTTGATACCTGTGTAGGTTATCTTAGGGGTTTGAAAGTCTGTTTGTTCTCTTGGGAAAAGTATGTTGTGCTTAACTCAGTTTCGTTTTAGATGTTTCTTCAGTAGCCCCTCTGTTGCTTTAGCAAATTCATCTGTGGGACTCTTCTGTGAGTGAACACGCAGGGTAAAATGTGTCTTTCCTTGTTCTCGATGTTCAAAGTTAATTGTCTTTTGAAACGTTGCCTGCAAAACATGGTTTCAACTAAATTTCTTTGTGATGCTTTGTGGGGGTTTGATGGAAAAGTCAGAAGTTTGTCAAAATGTTCAGGTACTTCCTTTAACTGGACTTTCTTGGTGATTGCTAGTGAGTGGTACACGTTGTTCATTGGAGATCTTGCATGCAGAGAGAATGTGGTTTTGAGTGAGTACTCGGCACTCGCTGGTGTCCTCTGCAGAGCTTGGGAGGAGAGGAGAGCCGAGCCCAGAAGACTTTGTCAGCAAACTTTGACTTAGTAGTACAGTTGCGTACGCTGGGCTGATTCTCCCCACTAAGTCCCCTGTCTGAACCTGTGAGAATGTGCTTGCTTCGGGGATGATTTTTGTTGTCTGGGTGGTATTCAGCTGGGAACGGGAAGTTACCTGGATTGTATAGCAATTCTGGGAAGTTTGGGTTTTTTCCTTTTTACGCCAAACTTTCTGCTTGCCAAATAAATCTCAGCACAGCCACCCACATTCTTATTTTGTGTTTGGTGATCTCACACAGGCTGTCTGAAGTCTTAACAAACGGAATAGCTTACCCCGGTGTCGTGCGCTACCGCTGCCTGAGTTTTGGGGTTCCTTTGGGCAACAACTTAAAGCTGCTTTTGGTTAGTTTTGAACAAGCGTGGGGGGGGGAAAGAAGAGATGAAGAAGGGATGCTTTTGTTTTGTTTGCCTCGTGGCATTGCTGGTGCCTGTCAACGTCACTTGACTTTTTTTGCTGATTTAGCACTTTTCTTAGTGTCATAAGTTCCTTACCAGCAGTTGCATTTTCTGGAGTTGTTACCTGATGATCTGTGCAGATTTTGCTATATTCAGTGTAAGCAACTGCAATGTGAAATTGTGTATAGGCCAAACAACATCACATAAAATGTCTTAAGGCTAGATATTGTTTTGAAACTCTGACATACACAGAAGTGGTAGCCTGGCAAAGGAGGCAGTTCTGTGTGCGGTTGGATTTTGGTGTCTCTGCAGCAGCTCCTGGCTGGTTTTCTCCCTTTGCTTTGTGCAGCCACAGTAATCATTTAGAAGCAAAATTGGACTTTCTGTAGATTGTCTTGTTATTTCTGAAAGGGGACATAACTTCATTTAAACCTGCCTGGAGGAAACTGAATTTGTTCTTCAGACTTCTGTTAATTTTTATTATCCCAAGAGCTTTCGCCGCTGTACTTCATTCACTGTAATATTCGTTTGTTGTCTTGAGGAGAAAGAATCCCATTCTTGATGTTCTTGACTGAGCTCTCTAAAAGTGAAAGACCTAATGGAGTTAGAAGTGCATCCTTCGCAAACAGCTCGGTGTGTTAGGTCCCCGTGCGGTTTCATGGGTGGGCTTCTGCTGGTCTAGAGAGAGGTTGTTATCTTCTGCTTCAGGACTAGGCTCAAAATTAATCTGAAACTCTTATGTCTAAAATGATGAGCTAAGATGTTTATAGTTATGAAAATGGCTTGTATTTGTAATCACAGGCTGCTGAATTAGATACAGCTAAGGACAATAATATGAAACTCTGAATCTTGAAACTTGAAACTGATACTGGTTGTGTAATTTTGGGACTGCAACCGGTTGTGGTGAAGAAATTTCTGCTTCTGCCTGCTGGTTACTGACCCTGTATTGCACTGCCAACACCACGGTAGATGAGGTGGAAGCTGTTCGGTTGCCTTGTAACTTGACTAAGGAATTTTGCATTGCTGTGCCCTCTGCTCCCTCCTTTTTCTGCTTCTTCCAAGAACACACATCTGTGCTGCCCTGGGACGAGCAGGACGTCGGAGATGATGAATGACTGACCTTATTGCAGATCTTCTGCAATACATTGATTCTGAATGCGGCTTTTGTGTGGTGTATTGAGCCACATTTTGCATCCAGAATGCCTGGCAGAACACAAAGTCCATGCTTGGCTTTTGTGTGGTGCGTTGAGCCACATTTTGCATCCGGAATGCCTGGCAGAACACAAAGTCCATGCTTTGTTTTGGATAATGAGTGTTGAATATTTTAATGAGTGTTTCTTAGTCTAGTCAGTGTCAAGTACCGTTTTGAGAACAAGTGGCTGAGCTAACCTCTGAGCTTTGTCCAGCAACAATCCTTTTATTTATAGGATTTCACAAATTCTTAAGGAATTCCTTATGACCAAGCAATACAATTTAAATAAACAACCCAAAACCCAAAGCAAAAAACCATACCAAACCCCCCAAGCCTTCCACCCTCAATATGTGTGCAGAAATTACTTTTATAGACAAAAAAAGTTCTCAGTATCACTGTATTTTTTCCACTTTTCTTTATGTGAGTTTTTTCTTTTACAATGTGAAAGAGATGAGCATATTTCATTAAACGGGAAGAAAAGGCTTTGGTTATTAACGGCATTTCTGTTGTACAAATACAGGTACCAGCGCGTTCTGGCTGCCTCCAAACTGAGTACATTGTTCCCTGGTCTGCGCACTGAAAATAAGTTGTGGATCTAAATGCTGCTAACCCAGACTAAAGATTATATGGACAAATGAATGCTGACACAGCTCTGCAGTTGGATAACTTAATCTTAAAAAACCACAGTAAACAACTTGTTAACTGTTTAACAAGCCTTTTCCCTATAAACAGAAGTAATGTATTTTTTATCGAATCCTGTTGAATTGCCAGTGACAAACTTGCCAAAACTCATTATTTGGACTGCATATATTAGCTCAGGTGTGCCTTTGGCATTTTTGAGCAGTGATAGTATGTCCTTTAATTAAAAGAAAGATAGTACCTACTTTTCTTCCTCCTGGAAAGCATCTTAAATTCATGTCTGCCTAGGAAATAACATCTGTAGCTTAGTCTCCTGCATTGGTCATGTTCTTGTTAATTTTTTTTTTTTAAACTACAGCTCTTTTTCACAATACCTTAAGTTTTGTCCGAATCTTTGACTGTTGATAACATATCCTCGTATGTCAGTTGACACACTGGAGAAGGAAACCATTGACTTCCATTGTGGGGTTTGCTGTCCTTCCAGCCAGGATGGTCTCTGTTTGCTCACTGCCTAACTTCCCAAATCTCATCAGTCTAAGTCAGAATTGGAAACGGAATGGTTTTCTCATTCTTTGATGAGACACTGTAGTTTTTAACTGTAAGAGCTTGCTAGCCCTAGACTGTACACTTAAAGGACAAATACTCTTCATGAACAAAAAAAGTCAAGTCTTTGTCAAAGGGCTGCTGTGTTTTAAAGCGAGTAGAAAAGAAAGGGGGAAGAAAGAGGTGGAACATAGAGTGCAAGTATGTTGGAAATGGCAAGGATACAACCGGGGTACCAAAGCCTGAGCACTAGATGTTTATGGTCCCTTCCCCATCAGCTTGGCTTAGGCACTGGTTTGAGTGGCTGGTTTTTCCTCCCCTAATCCGGGCACAGACTGTAATGGGAATGATTCATCCTCCAAAACTAGAAATCCTCGAGGAGCAGAGCTTATGGTCAGGTTTACCTCTAAGGGAAAAGAGGTACTGCTGGAGGGATATGATTCGATTTTTTTTTTTTTTTTTTTTAAGAAAATAAGGAACTTGATTGAGATGGAGAAGAGAGGCCAAAGGAGTGATCTGGTGGATTGAGTGGCAGCAGTACTCATGGAAGTGTTAATGTCTTTGAAAGAGTTTCTTCACCAGGGAAGACTGGAAACTAATACAGTAACATTAATTACTAACTGCAGTTGAGAGCTAGAAGATCTAATTTAATTTCTGCCTGGGTAATAGGATGATTCATGAACAAAACAAATTGTGCCAGAAAATGGAATCTTTCTGTGAAAACTGACATTCCTGACTTCTGCTCTGAGTTGAAGTCCACTGCGGTTGAGCTCTTACAATAGTTAAAGTAACAGCTAATGAATAGGTGAAAACTACAGGCTGAATTCCCTTGGGACATCAGACTTTCAGTGTCTCTGAAGGTCTGGGGTCTGTCTTCGCCCTCAGCTCTGTATCTCTATGCTTCAGACCGTCTGCTGACCTGCCACCAGCCCTGGCAGACCGGTGAGCTGTGCACTACTCTGGCATCTTGCTGCATCTTGGGGAAACTGAGGCACGAAGTGGGAAAGTAACCTGGCAGTGCAGAGACAGAGCTGAGGTTGTAACACTGCTGTCCTGAATCTGTCGGGCACTTGTCTCTCGTGGGGACAGATAGATGCTGATCAGCGATCAAACTTAGCTGAGGGGCTCTGCAGCTTGCAGTGTTGCTGTGCAGCAGCTCCTGTTCTCCAAGAGGCCTTGCAGAGAGCAGAAACATCTGTCCCAGCCCACCTGCCTTTCTGCATGCATGTGTTTAGTAGGAATTAGGAGTTAATGCTGCTGCATGCAGTCCTGACGCAATCTGGTACGACGCCTCCCGGTCTTGGACGCTGCGGGCTATGCCACAGACCCTCTGCAGGAGTTGCGGCCAGGTTCGCTTGGTGGGAGGGACTGAGCCCTACGCCAGCACTGGAAGGGATGCCCGGAGGCAGTGTGGTCCAGCCCTGGCTCTAGGCTGGGCAATGTCAGAGCAGGTGGTGTGGGGCTGTCTCCGGTCCAGGGTCGCCAGCCCCCACTGGTGAGGGC
Source organism: Cariama cristata (assembly GCF_000690535.1). Classification (NCBI taxonomy): domain Eukaryota; kingdom Metazoa; phylum Chordata; class Aves; order Cariamiformes; family Cariamidae; genus Cariama; species Cariama cristata. The sequence goes on from NW_009614754.1 coordinate 22,435, forward strand.
TGCGCAGCCTCTGGGCCCTGTCCCAGTCCTTAACCTCCCGGTGACATGGAAAACATGTCCTTTTCCTTAGTTGGGACTGCCCTTGTTTCAAGGTTGCTTCTTGGCCTTTTGCCGCAGGCCTGCAGAGGGGGGACCGGGTTGTCCCCGTGGAGGGCTGCCGGGTGGGCGGCACTTACAGCCCCTTTGCCTTCCCTTCCGCAGGCTGAGCAAGCCCACCTCCCTCAGCCTCTCCTGCTGCTTTTACCTCCAGCACCCTTGGCCCATCAGGGCAGCCTCTGACAGGAGGGAATACCTGTTTTTCAGCAGTCTTTCTGAAATAGTAACAAAAGCACTGCCTCACATCAAGCATTCAGTGGGCCATAAAGATGGGTGACGTAGTTTCCGTTATCTCAAAATAATTGTAGCGTAACCCTCTGGCAAACGCTTCTCTGCTGCGTGTCGTCGCACCGTGCAGCGTGTCGCAGACCTGCCTTTGAAAGACTGGGACCGGTGGTCGCTGGCTGAGCACGCGGAAGGGCTGCGCTGGAGAAGGGCTGCGTCCTTCACCAAAACAAGGTGCCCAAGACCCGGGTATGCTGTGCTTTATACCGATGTCGAGTGTCTTCAGTACCAGTCTTGACTGTTCTACGTCGCCCGTGCAATACGTTTCCAGAATATTTTCTAGACAGATGTTGTGGTTGCTCTGACTTTTCTTCTGCCGCGGCTAATGCTCTGGACTTCACGCTGTGTGTGCAGTTCCCGTTTGTGGTGTAGATGACGTGTGGTTGCTGGGTGCCTTCCCAGTCTCCTGTGTTACAGAACAGACTCTCTTTTGCAAATTTCTTACTCTTGTCACAGTTCTTGCGGTATTTTATTTTATGAATGTTAATCACGGGACTCCTGCAGACTTTCTTCTCTCTCCACCCTAGAAAATGAATTATTTCCTTTCTGTTTTGGTGAAATATACTATAATTAAAATAATTTTATTTCAGGCAACACACACATGCATACATGTATGTATATGAAAATACAGATGTTTGCATTCACCTGATTTAGTATGATGTTTTCGTTTAGCCAGGGAAATCCAGAGAATATCTGAGATACTCCAGTCATAGAACACCAAAGAAGCTCTCCAAAATGCATGAATCAAACTCCTGATCAAATTGTGGGATTACAGGCTGTATTTCATACTTTCACAGTTTATCAGGCTTGCTGTGAACCAAGCTTCAAACGAGGTCTTTTTGTAGTAAATTAATATACTAGGCACTGAAATTGTAGAATCGGGTTTAATGCCAGCAAGCTTCACTAATCTTTCCAAAATTACTTTCAGCTACGTATTTTGGATTTCTTAGCACTGCATATTGCTTTTTAACATCTTTGCTTATTTTTCCTTGCCTGCTCAAGTGAGGATGAATAAGAATACATCACATTATACCTAACAATTTAACATATTGTTAGTTAAGCAGTAATCTTCTATGGTACTGTTCTCTTAGTGTGCTTAAAGTTACCACTGCTGGATGCACTGGAATGAATTACAGTAAATGTAATAATCTGGCATTAATACTTCACGATTGGAAGGCGTAATTATTGACATTACAGTCATACTTGATCTCTGGTTTGAACAGAAGAGAAAAATCAAGCTAGTTTTTTAAAAAAATTTGAAATTTCTTTACATTTTGCTCTTTCCCAAATTTTGTTCAGTTTTCAAGAGCTTTTTGCCTCCCCTTGATGCAAAGTGTGCATGAAATCAGTCAAGCTCACGTGTTTTCTCTGCGGTGTTTTGCCTGCGCATCTCTACAAAATCTTTTTAAAACAAGAGTTTTAATTTATGCATTCCAATGAACCAAGATAAAGTGCGTCTTGCCCTGTGCTACAGCAGTGTTCGATCTTCAGAGCAACAGGTCCTAAAAGTGACTGTTCACACGCTGAAAGTGTGCCTGATACAGTATTTTCTGAGACCAAAGTGCGCAGTGAGAAGCTCTCCTTTTGGCAGTATTTAAGGTTTTAAGAGTCTCGCTGGCAGTTTCTTGCAGTTAGTGTAGTTTTCCTGCTATCAAGGTTTTTCCAGCAAAGCCTGTTTAAGAAATTCCTTGTCGTGTCCCTCACCTGCCCTCCAGGTAGTTCTGCAGGTGACGCAGCCGGCCGTGCACCTTTGGGTCTGGGCTGTGGAACGGATCACTGGAGATACCGGGGTGAGAAAGAAGCCTCCAGTCACAGTTTGTTCTTGATTACCGTTTTATTGAATGCCGTTCTGTCATTAAACAGTGCGGCTGCGATAAGGCTGACTGTTTATGGTCTAAAATCATTAAATATCTAACAAGAATATAGATTGTGGTTACATAAACATGCTTGTGTGATCAGTTGGCAACTAATTGGGCTACTGGAATGAATACAACTAAACCTCCCCCATTTGATAGGGGATCTTCTTTTGTATTTTGTATGCGTAATCAGCCTTTTGGAAATGGTGAAAAGTTTAGCAGGTAGTTGAGATTTACATGTCTTGGGGAAAAAAAAAAAAGAAGAAAAAAGAAAGAAATCAAAGCTGATGACCAGCACCATACTTGTGAATGTACATTTTCCATGCGTAAAACTGTAAGATACCATTTTTTTATTTATCTACAGCCACTTCCTAGGCTTTTCACTAAGGACATGTGAATATTAATCTGTGGCATGATAATAATCAACATTGACTTTTTAAAGCTGTCAATGTCCTTGGGGTGTAAAGAAAAGATAAGAGATTTTTCATAAAACTTGCTTTAAATGAATGAGCTCTAGAATATCCTATGTGCCTAGAAGCAGTTGCTTCTCTGAAACATAAATATCTTGTAGTTTGGTCTATCAGGTTATGTGTATGAAAATAGCATCTTTTACAGAATGGAAGTGTCTCCTCCTTGGCGAGTGGTAGGTGGGGAGGGCACCCCGATGACTGACTTACCTCTTGACTGGTCTGCAGCAAACCAGCTGGGTCCTCACTCACGGCGTGCAGTTAACAGCCGATCACTTGTGCGGTGTTGGGAAAGCTGTTACCGAAGACTTATTTTCATGCTATTGTATGAAGTGATAGAGGCTTTGAACTTCCATTTCAAAGCACGTGAAACGGCAGGGATAAAATACAGGTTGGTGATGAGCATAGCGTGAGTTAAGAGGGCATTGCTTTCTTATGTTGTTTGTTGGCTTATTCTGCTTAGCTGTTGAATAGTCCGTTCTTAAGAACTTTTAAAATAAACTGTTGACTGTTGCAGAGGCTCTTAAGGAAGATATTTGAAATGTATTAATCTGAGCTTCAGTCCCACTTTTCGTGGAACGGCTGGGTCTCCAGCAGTGGTTATTACGAACTAGCAAATGAGTTTCTGAGGAAGTGCTCTGATACTGTGGCCTAAAGGCAGGCGTTGAATCCCTTTCTGCCAGGAAGCGCACACTTCTCACCAGCCGATACCAGCAACACATCTGCCTGCCGTTTTTAATTCTACGGCATCCAAAGGTTGCTTGGCATGAGCCCGCATGTGATGCAAGTGCCCAAGCCTACATAATGTCCCATGTGCCGCTGAGGCTCCGCGGTTTGGTCGGCAGTGTTAACTGCTGCTCAGGATGAGCAGCCGAAATGAGGAAACAGGTGCTGGTCCACTCAGCACTGAGCGATGGAGGTGCCTGCTCCCCTCTTCCATGTGTCTCGCCTCACTTGTGCGTTGCCCTGGCAAACTGGTGTGCTGCTCCCTTTGGCAGCACTAAGGGCAAAATGAGGACCTTGTCCCAACCAGGTCTCTGCTCGCCGAGCGCCGCAGAGGTACAGCAGCTCACGCTTTGGGCTGCGTCTTGAGCTGTAGGTACAGCTCAAGTTCTGGTCAAAGCTCTCCTGCAAGGATTTCAGAATATCATTAATCAAACATATTGCTGCTGCATTTGGGGGGGGTGTGTTGATTGTATCGGGGTTATATTGCCTTTACAGAAATGTAGGGGAGTTCAAGTTTTATTCTACTGAACATCTTCCTCCTTTTCCAGAAAAGGAACAAGTGATCATCAGAAAGTGGATTTATTTCCTCTGTGAGGGAAAAGCATCTTTTAGAGATACTTTTCTCATACTGCCATTCCACTGTGGAAAAACTATATATAAGCCTTTTCTTATGAGCTGTTGAAATATAGGATCATGATCTTCAGACCCAGTGAATGTCAAAACAAAACAAAAAACACCCAACAGCAAACCAAAACCCTACAAATCAAACCAAAACCCACCTCTTACGTGTCTAACAAAATTGTAACACATTTCATAACCACATCAATAATCTTCTTTTGACTGGTAAAATAAAATTCACTTCTGAACTCTTATTTTGTTGTCATCATATTTGCCTTGCAAACAAAGTGCACAAGTCTTAAGTCTGGTCAAATGCCAAAAATTAAAATTTTGGTCATGGAAAATAAGATACCCATGTGTAAACATAGAAGTGTGTGTAATTCCTTGGATTTTTGTATATACACTGATTTATTCCTATGTGTAGGAAACTCCCACCTCTTACAGCTGATGATTGTTGTGCACATAGGTGACTGCAAGCAGCAGTCGCTGCCCAGTCCCTGGCACAGGGGGTCTGCGTGCGGACCGTTCGGGTCCCTGCCATCCAGGGACAGTGGCTGCATGCAGGCTGTGTTGGGCACGGCCCCATCCCTGCTGCCTCCTGAACCGTGCTCAGGCATCGCTTGGGGCTCGTTGCCCGAGCCCAGGCTGTGCCAGCGATGGCTCCCGCAGGGCACCGGGGCGGGCAGCAGAGCCCAGCTGCCTGGGAACGTTGCCCGTCTGCAGGTATGGACACAGGCATTGTAACTTAAAGCCTTTCCACCCGCCGTCGGACAGTTAGTGGGTGAACCTGTGCCTGCCCTAGCCTGGAAATGGGAAGTGAAACAACAGTATTGAAATCGCACTTGCTCTCGTCAGTCTTGGGAGCTGGTGGGTTGTGGTCAGGCAGTGCTACTCCTGGCATCTCCCCGGCTCTGCAGGCAGAGGGTTTGTAACAGTCGCCCTAACTGGCCTTACTTAAAGTAGTCCAAAGATGTGCCAGGAGTTTCTGTTGTTGTGACACATCCCAAGACAGTCATTCCAATGTACAATAGCCACATTACAAAAGAATCATGCTAAGGGTATTATTTTTTTTTCCTGGACATAAACGTGGTGATACTTGCAAAGGCGTAGACCTTATTCTTACTGCACAGTTTTCCCTGGATGGTTTGCAATAAATAAATCTTGCCACGTTCACCAATCCGGTGAATTTCAATATGGTTTTGATTCTCGGAACTGTAGCAGTAGTAGTGATGCAATGATGCTGTGAATATTCAAATTCAGTTTAAACAATGACCGATAGAGAATACTGGGGAGTGCTTTGGGCCTGATGCCCCTCTGGGTGATGCTGAAAGCTTTTGCAAACCATGAGAGATGACAAAGCGCAGCTACAGCTGGCCAGGTAAGCAGTGCTAGCAGTAGCAAGAGCTGTTGTTTCTCAGAACAGCTTTTGGCTGCGTGCAAACATGAGTTGCCCTTTGTCCGGCAGGCCAGCACAGATCTCCTTGGAGCCTTGCACGTGTCATTGCCTACAAATAAAACCCGAGCTTAATGTTTTCCTACCTGCCTTATTCTTAACCACAGTTGCTTTAAACCTGTTCTCCTACCTGCCTGATTCTTAACCACAATTGTTTTGAAGCTCTTTTTCTGGGAATTCTGTTTTTCTCCGTTTCCAAGTCATCTCTAACTTGTCGTTTGTAGTAGTAGCAGTAGTATTTAAACTTGAAAATGGTGCCTTCCCCTTTGTGCCCCAGTCTAATTTGCTGTTTGTCAGCAAACTTTGAGATGGAGGCGATACAACCTGGGGGGAGAGGTTGCTACGCCGGAAGGTTGTGCTGCCATTCAGAGGGACCTGGACGAGCCGGAGAAAAGGGCTAGCAGGAGTCTCGTGAAGTTCGGCAAAGGGAAACGCGCGTCCTGCCCCCCCGCGCTCCGGGGAGGCCGGGGCCCAGCCAGCTGGGAAGGCAGCTCTGTGGAGAAGGTCCTTTGGGTCATGGGTTGGGTAGTTTGGGTACGAGCCAGCAAAGGCGGCCCAGGGCCTGCCGGGCTGCGTGAGGTGGAGCATTGCCAGCAGAGACGGTCGAGTCTCCGGCCTTGGAGATGTGCAGAGCCGACGGCATGGTCCCGGCCAGGCCGCTCGAGCTGCCCTGCCTCGGAGCAGCGGGCTTGGGCTGCATCGTTTCTGGAGGTCGGTCCGGCCTCGTCCCTTCTGTGGTTCTCTTTGAGGTCATATGTGCTGCTTACTCGTGGAGGCTTTCTGATAAATCGGTAGATTTTTGATGAGAACTCGTAGTCTAAAATACAGACTTACACCTGGATTTTTGATAGGAAAAATTAAGAGGATTGTAATAAGTGTAATTCATAATTTTGCAGTTTAAAAAAGTTTGAATTTTAAGGGCCTGATGACTTTCATCATATCAAAACCACTACTTCAACATGCTTAGTGTGTTACAAAAATAGTAAAAATATAACTGTATCAGCTAGGTTGGCTTAGTGAAAGGTAAAAACCCAATTGTTGTGCTAGAAAAGATGCTTTGAAAACAAGCCTGTTGCTTTCTTACTGCAGGCTCTTAATTGGGAATTTAGACCATTCTTCGTTGTTGGGCAAGATTGTTGGACATTCCCTGGGGAATTGGACTTTTTATGTTTCTCTTTTGACTAATAAGTTTTGAAGTGCTGCTCTCTTCTGTGTGCTGGAAAGTAATAGATCTGTCCGGACAATGACCCTGGGATAATGAATATCTGAAATTAAACCAGCTGGCCTTGTTTCACTCTGTGGTTGGCAAAGCTTTTACAAGTGTCAGGGCCAGCGTAATGTGATCATCCTATGTATAAAAACATCGTTCCTTTATTTTTATGGTAGTTCATAGTTGAAGTGCTACTTTTGCATGCCAGAAAGTTAGATATTTGTTTAAATACAAGTTGAGGTTTTAATTAATCAGCCGAGTTTCTGTATCCCCTAAGGGAAGGAAAAGAAGTTATTGTCAGATTTTCCTTCATGAATTTTCTGTTTAAACTTGTAGTAATTTTCAGTTTGGATGCAGATGATCTTGGTGCTGATCTCTGGTGCAGGATCAGGGTTGGGTGTTTTGGTTTTGTGGTGTGTTTTTTTTTTTTTTTTGTTTAATTTTTTTTCCTTTTAAGACTAAGTCTGTGTAGGAGAGTCACTTTCAGGTCACGGACTTCTGCAAATGCACTGGTAACTCCCTGTCAAAGCTTTCTTTGTTTTTTTAATAGCAACATGTAACAAATGCTTTTCCTGTTTCTTTGCTACCACCAAAGATGAAATACTTCACTTGTCCAGAGAAAAGCAGATTGAGGTTTCCTTCAGAAAGAGAATATCCTATACTGTAAATTTATGATATATACAGATGATTCAGCAAACATACCCTCCTTTCTCATACTATGCTGTTTTTTTCTTTCTTTTGAGACACTTGCCACAAAATGGTGCTAAATTAAGCTGATATGAGTGATGGTTGTGCTTTTTATGGCAAGCTTGTTGCTATTGCAAGCTTCTCAGGGCTAGTCCTTCATGTAGCATGAGTGACAGGAGTAGGTACTTTGACTGGTGCCTGCCTGTTTAGATGGAAGAGCCAAGAAGATGGAAATCCAGGTCACCACCGAGTCTGAGCCCGGAACAGGAGGACAGCGAAGGGAGAGCAGTGAGGAGTCGCAGCCCCCTTGGCAGAGGCCGTGCCACCGCTCCCAGCTCGGGAGCTTGCAGCCGCCCAAGGCAGCGAGTCTAAGGAAAGTGGCCTGACTTGTTCAGGTTGTCATGGTCTCTGCTGTCAGCTGGAGCAGGGAGATGGTTACCTCTGGCAGTATTAAAAACCGTAAAGAAAGCTGTTGCATAAGAATTTTCTTTCTCTGCTGGCACAGCTGGATCTAGAAGACATCTGTCTACAGCCCGCGTGAGACTGCTGGAGAGTTTAATGAATTAGGTTGTGCAGAAAACAGCATGTCAGTTAGATGAATTTCTGTAGTGAGTCATGTAAATATGTCTAAATGTTAAGTTAGGAGAATAAAATCTTGTGCAGTACACCAAGTCCATTAATTTAAAGTACTTTTGCATTAGGTATTTCTAAAGACCACAGGTGACCTGGTTCAACATGCTTGCTAAAATTGCTGAAGTGTATCTAGCTGCATGGAGTTCAACTGATTCTTATAAAAATAGATCACAATTCATCTGGGGCACTTTTTAAACATGCAATAAAAATACCTTGTAAGCAGATTTTCATGAGGTCAGTACTGTGATTTGAGCCTGTTTCTTAATAGTGTGCTTTCAGCATTGGACTGGGAGTTTTTAGTCCTCTTTCCTAACCGTGTCGCTGATACATGTGTACCTTTGATCTCCATATGCTACTCCTGATGTGTGTATTTTTAACTTGCTCGCTTCAGTTTTGTCTGCTGTTTGGTCCATGTGCAAGAGCAGCATCATGGTGCTGTCCCTCTGTGACAAACTTCTGCCTTTCTGAAATTTTGCCTGATGTTTCCCCCCCCCAGCTGTGTCTGTCTAGCCAAGGAAAACATGAATATGGTGCCTCGTCCTAGAAGTAGGACTTGAATCATTATTGTAAAACATTTAATATTTTTCTGTTGTATGAGATTAAGATTCCCACAGTTCTCCAAACTCTGCAGTTCTCCCCTAATGCTTAGTGGTGTTTGCTTAATCTGTTGATGTGATGGTTCTGGTGTGCGTTAGTAAGATATTCAGTAAAACATGATTCGGTAAATTTTCTAGCATTGTGGGATAATTGGAGCCTTTTAAGCATAGCCTGACGTGGCCTGTGGCTACACTTGAGGAATGTGGCTTCATACGACCATCTTGTGAACTTAAACCCCTCATCTTTTCTGCCAACCCTTCAGACTCGCCCGCAGCAAGAGCGTGCTCCCAAAGCTGGTACCACCGCCTCCGCTCCAGGGCAGGGAGCTGAGGAATGCACGCTTGTTCTCGTGTTAAAAAGAGCTGGTCCCCCTCAACTCGGGGCTTCCTCGTGTGAAGATTGGAAGTCAGGTTTTGCTCAGCAGCCGAGTTCTGGTTTGCTCAGAACTTGGGTTTGGGTTGGGTTTTGCCGCCGTGCTGTGCGGGAGGTCCTCGCCTCAGCCCGGAGATGGTGCTCCGGAGGACCGTCAGTGCAGCCCTCTGGGAACTGACCACTCCCTGTAGCCAGGAGGGTCTTTCTGATCCAAATTACACGGCATTCTTCCTCCGAAAACTGCTAGGTTTAGTTGCTCTGATTTTGAAATCTGCTTTAGACAAAATAATGTGGTTTTTTTTTTTAAATATGTTGCATTATGCAGCGATCGTTGAGAATTCTACAAGGAAGAAAAGCACAATTTGTTTTAGTCTCGGACTTTGCGAGGGGGAATCTGGTCAGCAGGGAGGAAGATCAGAGCTGGGTTCCCAGGTTGCTCATGGTGAAGCTACCTGAAATGAGATTTTAATGTTCGTGCCTCAGCCGGATAAGTAGGCGGTTGTAACCTAGTGACCTTAACTCTCAGTTTGTTTTCCTCTGCAGAACTTTGCGGAGGAGAGTGGAGATGTGTTCATGCCCTTAGCGGATGTGTTTGTTTTTGTTGCAGAACTGAGATTTTATCAAAGACTGTTTGCAAAATTCCTACTGACAGATTTCAAGATTGTTAAGATACCTCAGGAGTTACACTGAGACTTACCACGTACTGTTGCTATGGCCTTCGGAAAGAGGTCCCCAGAGGCCGAGCTGTTCACTTTGGATGGCTCTCTTCTCCCTGTGACTCCAGAAAGAGAGCCAGCTTCTTTCTGCTCCAGTGGCCTGTGCCTTTGGGAGATCATGAGGGTAGCGGCGTTATATAGAATCACAGACTCGGTTTGGTTGGAAGAGACCTCTGGGATCATCGAGTCCAACCTTTGCCCTCACAGCCCCATGCCAGCTAGACCACGGCACTAAGTGCCACGTCCAGTCTTTTCTTAAACCCCTCCAGGGATGGGGACTCCATCACCTCCCTGGGCAGCCCATTCCAATGCAGAATGACCCTTTCTGGGAAGAAATACCTCCTCATTTCTAGCCCGAACTTCCCTGGCGCAGTTTCAGACCATGCCCTCTTGTCCTGTCACCAGTTGCCTGGGAGAAGAGGCTGAACCCCGCCTGGCTACACCCTCCTTTCAGGTCGTTGTAGAGAGTGAGAAGGTCTCCCCTCAACCTCCTCTTCTCCAGGCTACAAGTGTCGACTGACTTCCTTGCTTGGCTAATAGCCTTTCTTCCAAACTATGGTTGCTTTTGTGGTGTTTTGTGGTTTTTTCTTTAAATATACGCGGAGATCTTAACTTGAAAGCGGAGCGTTTCTGGGGCCGTGGTGTTTGGTGGCTGGAGTTTGCTGGGCAGGAGCCTGGGACTGCCTTCTGGCAGGGCCGGGGCCCTTGGTGAGCGGAGATCGGAGGGGTCGGGCAATGGCCGGAGAGGGGTGAGCGCTCGATGGCCCCTCACCCCGGCACTGCTGAGGCGGGAACAGCTCACGCGAGGCGGCAGCTCTGGCTTCCCGGGGGCTGCATGTCGGTTTGCCTGGGTTTGCTCGGTGCGCGGGCGGCTGGCTTTCCCCGGCGGTGATGACGGCAGGCCGCCGGTTAGGGCATTAGGGCATCCCGCTTCCCTTCGCCCTCCTGGGCTGCCCGCACGTTGTTTGATGTGAGGTGGGTGGCTGCATGTCACAACCCGATTTGGTAATGTTCTGTGTAAGATGTTGGTATGGAATAGCTTCCTAGAGTACCTTTGTGGTTGGTTGGTTGGTTTTTTGTTTTACTGAGCCATAATGCGGGTTGGTTTAATCCACCAACAACTCAAAGTAAGAATCAGCATGACTCTTCTGCAGGCTAACTTGTCTTCCACGTTTTCAATTGCTAAAAGATTTAGGAGTAGCCTGATGTCGTTAAGCTTGCTGTAGAAAACACTTCTGCCCTTTTTTGAAGTAGGTGGCAAATATTCTGTTTTGTTTTGAAAGTGCAAAACCTGGTTGATTTTTCACAATGACAGGGAGAATTAAGGAGCAGTTTGGGTGCTGTGATTTTTAATTATGCCCAGGGCGCCAGGGGCTCTGTGTCTGTGTTTTCATCCAGGGTAACAAAAGTGCCAACAGTTAAAACGCTGGGTTAAAGATTTGTTGTCTTTTCCATTCTAATGTGTTTTGCAACCAAAACATTGAGTTAAAGATCTGTTGTCTTTTCTGTTTTTTTATGTTTTGCAAACTTTCGGGTATAATAAAAATAAAGATGAGGTGCTCAGCGGATGAAACCGGATTCACAGAGTCTCTACGTAAAAAAAGGTAACTTTCCAGTGTGATCTGGTTTCTCTTCTTCCAGTCAGTGGAAATTTACCTCGCTGACACCTATCTTGGTTTGAAATCAAAAACGTCTCTACGCAGAGAGAAGGAAAAAAAACCAAACCCCAAACCAAGCCAACACTCCCCCACCGCGGTTCACGTTAAGCTTTCTTCAGGTGAAATCCTAGATTGCTGTCCTTTCACCTCGTTGCCTTGGTGAGGGACATTTATTGCCTCCCTCGGCGAAACTTCCGCCTTGGCCGGCTGAGGCTGCCCGGGCCCCCGTGAGCCGCGGCGGTGCCTGGC
>NW_009614755.1:0-446 GCF_000690535.1 Cariama cristata
CCTATTGACCAGGTCAGGATGTCCACTTGTGGCCCAGGACCAGAACAACCATGTTCTGGTCCTGGGCCTCAACCCTATGCGTTGAGGCCATGGTGTGCCAGGAGTGGTATTCCGGCCAGTGCTGGCAACAGTACTGTGGGACATATCGTCACTGCATTGCACCAACTCTTTTCTTGCTGTCTTAGTGCCTCTGGACCCTGTACCATATCTGCAAACTTTCATGTTAATGACCACGTCTCTCGATAGCAGGGATTCCTTGCTTGTGCTATGAGAAGTTGCTCAGATACCTACCACTGAGCTCCTGGGTGAACCCTGTGGTTCTAGCAACCGCAGCAGAAAGAAATTGGCCTCCCAGCTGACATGACAAGTCAGCTTGAGAATCAGACCAATACACCGCTCCATAGGCTAGCAGATAAATCCTCTACGACTTGCTGTAGGTGACCCTG
>NW_009614756.1:0-1680 GCF_000690535.1 Cariama cristata
GGAGCAGGACAAAGGGACAGAAGAGGAACAAAAATAGCAGTGGGCTGCAGGATGGAGATGGAGGAATTCAGCAATAGACACAGGGACCATGACAGAATGAGAGTGAGAGAACAAAGGGACGGAGAGCAGGACAGCATCAGAGGGGGAAAAAAAAAAAAACACCTGTGAGGGGCAGGGGGAGAGAGATGGGAAAAGACAAAGCTACTAAGGAAGAGAGAAAGGAAAGAAGGGAGAGCTCTCTGGATGGGGGGATACAGTTCAACAGGAAGGAATAGGATGGAATGGGACAGAAAGACAGAAAAGATAGCGAGAGAAAGCAGGGCAGAGGGACAGCAGGAGGAAAAAAATAAAAAAAAGGGACAAGGACCTGGCCAGAGCTGGAGAAAAAAGCAGCAGGGACAGAGGAAAAGAGACAGAAGGAATGACAGAGAGCAGGGCAGAGAAAGACAAATCAGGGCAGTGGCAGGATAGAGAGGGAGGAAAAAAAACTCAGTCAACAGGACAGAGAGGAATATGAATATGGGCAAGGAGCGGGACAAAGGGATATAGCGAGAAACAACGGGACGCGAAGCAAGACAGAGCTGGGGCAGGTGGGAGAGAGATGGAGACCACGAGAAGCACGGGGTTGGAGAAAAGAGACAGAAGCCCAAAAGAAAGCGATAGGGAGCAGCACAAAGGGTCAGAGAAAACAGACAAACAGGAAGGCGGACATGGACAGCGAGACACAGAATGAAAAAAAAAGTGACAGTGAGCAGATCAGGACAAAGACATGGAAAAGGAAAAAAAAGCTGTGGGCTACAGGAGAGAGACAGAGGGTGAAAAAAGGGAGGGGGAGAGAGAGGAAGCAGGACAAAAGCACAGGGAGACAGATAAAAGAGAGCACTAGAAGAGAGAGACAGGGGAGGGGAAGAGGGAGCAGCACAGAAGAGAGGAGGAGAGATACAGGGAAGCAAAGAAAATCACAGCAGCATGGGAAAGAGAGGGGCCACGGAGGAGCAGGAAGGGCCCAGGATGCACAAAACGGGCAAGAGGGTCCCAAGGGACCAGGACTCACTGCAGCTCTCACTCTCGGGCACTGCTGGGAGAATTTGCCAGTTGAGACACTTCTTTTTCCTTCTCTCCTCTCTTCCATAGCTCCAGACGCTTGGGTGTCCTCCACCTAAGAGCATACATGGGTGACTCACAGCTCTTACAAGAGAAGGTTTCCTAGACATGTAGCCTCGCTCACGCACTATGCAGCTGTACCGCGCTGCTGGTGACGCATACAGACCCTGCAGTGCACACGGGTGGTCTGGCCTGCTGCGGACAACGAAGAGGGATCCTTCCTCCCCCGGAGAGACAGGCTCTCTCTTGCCTGCAGCGGGAGGCAGCTGCCGGCCAAGTGGCCTTCGATTTCTTCTTCTCTGCCTTTCTCTGGCCTCTCCAGCTCCCGGCCACAGCGGGTGAGTGCTCTGCCTGTCCCTTTTCACCTTCCGTGAGGAATGCAAGGCCAGACAGAGACAGCCCACGCCCACATGAAGCAGGTGCAGTCAACGGCAGCCCCAGGGGAGGAACGGACAACCACAGCCTCAGCAGAGCCTCTGGCTGCAGGCTCTCCTCACGCAAGGGGCTTCTGCAAACACCTCAAGGGGGCCAGCTCGCCACCTTCACCACAGGGCTCGGGGGTGGCCTGGGGCTAGG
>NW_009614757.1:0-22780 GCF_000690535.1 Cariama cristata
GAGAGTGATCCTCCTTTCCTAAGTGTTACGACCACATTTTCAAAAAGAAATTTTAAATGTGTTCAGAAACCAACAGAAACTAAAGGGATGGCAAATGTTACAGTAAAGGAAATTTTATTCCAAGCAGATAAAATTTTATTTGGAAAGAAGTTAGTTGTTGCTCAGAACAGAGAGTTGAATAAGAAAGAAATGCTCACTAATGAGCCCTATTCCTTAGGCACTATGAAAAACCAGGGGGCAACACTGAAGGGTGAACATAGGAAGCTACTGCTGCTGAAACCATTTCCTAGCCATCTACCTAGTTGATTTATGTCTACTTCAGTGAATGAGTTGTAATAACTATTTGCTGAGGTTGCAGAATGTGTGTGATCGTTAAGGTGAGGGTACAGAAAGTCACAGGACTGACACAGACTTTCTCATTTACCAGGAAAAAACCACTGAAAGTTGCTGAGAAATACAGTGGAACATCCCGAGCAAGGCTTTCACTTGAGATCGCAGGAATGTCAGCAACAATAAATATTGTCAGGTAGCCCCAAGAACCATTTTCAATTTCTTGATCAAAGAACATGAACAAAAATATCCAAAGATAAGTGTCATCACCAAGTTCTTTATTGTATTACAAGTGTTTTTCTTTCAGTTTTGCCAGCTACTGATGTGAGGAGGTCAAACTTCTCAGGTCATGTCATCAGACTCAGTAGTCACAGTTACGTGTTATTATCTGTCTGCTCAGAACCCCAAATGATGAGTAAAATCAGTCATAATCATTGTGGAAGACACAGATGTTTTGCATTCCTTCCTGATTTCACTGTTACTTATTTTGCCAATGCATCCAAAAACTAGAGCACAAACACAGGGAAAATCTCCAGCATTAAAATAAAATATTTTTGTCAAAATAAAAAACATTATCTATTGTACGTTAATGTATACAGTATAATTTTTTAGTTCTTTATTTGTTTTATGAAGGTCTTTTGACAGGTAAATAGAACCTAAGTACTGTAAGGGAAGAATGCATTATCATTGGAAAACTGATTATCATTATTAAGGTCATAATTACCACCACTTGGCCACCTCTAAAGTCATGTAATTCTTGTATCTTAACAATATCAAAGAGCTTATCTGAGATATCCTAGAACATGCCATCTAAATATTACTACCAGCTGAAATTTTTGCCTTTAACTCATCATCTGTGTTGATTAGCACTCTACTCTGCAGGCACAAAGATGAGCTTTCAGAGAGTATCAGAGCCTTTTGCAAAGCTTGACTCACATAAATTTACGTTCACGCACATTTTAATTCTGGTAGTTATATGGTTAGTACTCTGGGTTACATCAAGCTGAAATATGAAAAACTGCAAAGAATAACCCAAAGTCTTCCAAACATCAGAGTCAGTAGTGCTGTTGGGAGCCCATTTGTTGGGCAACAATGTGCATGGCATGGAATAGCTTCAAACCTCAGGTGTAAGTGATACTGTATTTTCCAAGTTTTCTATTTTGGAATAGTATCTGAGACTATCTTATGCTAAATTTGAGGTCATCAGTTAATTTACAGTGCTAATGATATTTACAGAGTTGTTTGGTTTGGTGGTTTTTTTGGTTTTGTTTTTTTTTTTTTTTTTCCCCCAAGGACTTTATCAGTAATATAAATGATGAAAGACCATGTAGCACATGGAAATAGACAATGTTGTACACCATGAGTGAAAAAGAAAAAGAAATGTTCTGTAAAATGTTTCAGGTTTTAGAGCGCTTTCCTCTGAAACAAACAATTTCCAAACAAAGAACCCCAAATAAAAGTGTCTCCAAGAGTTTTACAAAAGAGGAAAGAGAGAAAACATGTATTCCCAAACAGCAAGGAAGGGGTAGTCCAGCCTCCTGCCCAAAGCAGATCCAAAGCTTGTCCAGTTTGAATGCATCCAAGGATGGAGATTCCATAACCTCTCTGGGCTTCAGGGTCTGACCACCATCGCAGTGGACCTTTTTTCCTTACATCGAGTTGGAATTTCTCATGTCTCCAGGTGTGCTGGTTGCCCCTGTCCCGTCACAGAGCACCCTGGGTGCTTTCCTGTTTTGAAACAAATCTTTCTCACCCTCTTCTGTTGGAGGTATTTCAAGAAACATCAAGAACATGACAGTGTAAAGTAGGTCTTGAATGTAAACCATCATGATCCCATGTCCTCAGTGAGTCCTCTTGGGGATGTTCATACAATCTCTGCCTCTCTCTGATCCGTCAAAGGGGTAGTTATCTACACCAACTGGAATCGTCATCCCAGCAGCAGATTCGTAAAGAGGTTGTGCAACACGTTGGTAAAAATTGGGAAGAATCAAATTGGTAAGCTGTGAATGGTACTGTAGAGTATTAATGGACATTTTTATTCACTGAGTTGTACATTCTTAGCTTTTCAAGTCTGCTTTCTTACTTAGGTGTGTATTCAAAACTGTCAGAAAACAATCACCAGTCTGATGTTATAAAACAGGCTTTGCTGGTATGAAAAATGCTTTTGTACACAAAGATGGCTGTGACATGTTTATTCATCACTGTGTCGTGTTTACTGGCGTGTTTTCAACAGCTATAGTGACTTCATGCTTCCTGGCTAGCTCTATTTCAGGCACAACGCTAAACTCTAATCAATGAATAAGCACCTTGAAGCAAATTATCATCACTCGTGGCTATTAACATTTGATTAGTTCATTTTACCTTAATAACCACAACCAGGAATCTTCTGAAATATAAACACAGGCAATAAAAATTCACTATTCACCCTCTCCTTGATCCATGTTTCCCACTCCCTCAATTGCCGAACATCCAACAGACCTTCTGGTGCGATGCCTGTCCTGAGTGCAAGACGGTGGCAGTGGGACACGGAGGGGCATGTGGGGAGCGGGGTGCTCTGAGCCAACCCCCATCACTGGCAGAGTTTCTGCTCTTCAGCGACTGATCAGTGCTAGACCTACTTATTTGCTTTCCATCCCCTGCAGTGCTCCAGAGACCTTGGTCCCCTCAGCAGTGCTGGATGCAGAAGGCATCACGTCTGTGACTGCACTGCGTTTGGGGGCCTGGAAGCTTTCAGTGGGGATGAGGAAAATAGGCAACTGCATGTAAGGAGTTTTCTTAAAGCCATGAGGAAAAGGTCAACTACTATGCCTTTAATGTCCCTAGGTAAATCTACTAGAATATATTTAAAATATTCATCTGAATTTCAAAGTGCTCCTCTAGACCTGGGAACAGAAAAGCAAAATAAAATCTGAGTCTTATTCCCTAAAAGGGAATGCCCTCAGCTACACACAATGAAATTTTGTGTTCCCCCAGAGAAACCTGTTACATACTTACTGGATAAAGTCTCGCTACCTCAGGCCACCAAAAGATATTTTGACTCTACAGAAATATGGAATAAAATTTTAAGTATTTTTAGCTCCCAAAGAGTTAGGTAAATGTTTTCTTTCTGTGCTAAGATACCATCAATAATTTAATTTTGTAAAATATTTCCAACTCTTTATTTCATTTTATAACACAACATAGTTAGGCATGTGTGATACAAAAATTCAGAAGATAGTTTGGGAAGGAGACTGAATTACCTCGTGAAGAATTTTAAAGCAACTTCCCTGCATGATTGTGCACTCTGACTAAAACTATTATTGATCTTTTAACAGCATCAAACTCTCCTTTTCGTATAACTCTCAAAATTGTCAAATATTTTTAAATGAGGTAGATCTTGAAAATTTGAGCATCACATTAATAAGCATTGGGCAGGCTTCATCAGTGGGTGAAATAAATCACAGATCTCCATGTCCCAGAAGTCAGCTATGCCCAGGCAGCTCTCGCACAAAGATGTGGTTGTTTGGTAGGGCCGTCGGCAGAGCGAGGAGAGTTTGCTTCCTGGTATTAAAAGACAGGTACACGGTGCTCCAGGGAGAAGTAGGTGAAGTGCGATAAGCCCGTTTTCTCTCTGGACTCAATCTTCTCCTTTACACAGCTTTTCTGAAAGAAAGCAACGATTTTTTAGATATCTTTATAATTTCATAGCTAGTAAAGTTCCACTACAGTGGCACCAGCAGATTCCAGACAACCTCTGGATAAACATCTTCTGGGGTCTTTACTAGGCAATCACAAAATATTATTGTCGCCTTTAAAGATTTACGGTACCCATGTGTGGGGTTTTTTTTTTACATAAGATGTGAAAGAAACATAGCTTCAGATGTATGACTCATGGTAACAAAACAAATAGAGGCAAGTCAAGTTAAAGGTAGCATGTGTGACTAAAAAGATTATGCTGGTAATTAATTTTAAATCTTTTTAGCTCACTAGCCTTTGTCTTTAATTGTGTGCGTTAGTTCAACCTCCATTGTTAAGGCAGACTTGAAGTCTTTCCCTTTCTCTCTAATTTATCTTCATGACTCATTTGCCTATAAAGGGAGTGTATTTTAATAACTATGAGATAAAATATATTCACTGACTGCAGTAATAAGGATTTCAAAAATATGTATGTCTGCTTTCAAATAAAAGAAGCTCTGAAATGATTTCAACAAGATTAAATTAAATAAATCCTTCAGGATGCTTAGTTCTACTAGCACTTTCAGCTCCAACATAAGCTCCAATATGAAGTCAGTAGGTGGGAGAGACTGCAAGGAAGGTCTAGAAGAAGGACTCCAGGTACTGCTCAAACATTTGGAGCTCCTTCTTCCCGTCTTCACGGAGGAAGACCTTGCTAGGCAGCACACGTGGTGCTTTCATTGCTCAACAGAAGGAGCAAGCTGGAGGCAAAGTGGCCATGCAAGTGGTTCAGAGCAGGGGGTTGTGTTTGAAAGGAGCTGCCCAAATAGCTGCCAGTGGGAGATGTCTGTAAGAGTTTTGGCCAAAAGGCACACAAAGACCCCAAGCAGACTGGTAGGCGACGGCAAGGAGCAGCCATGGTGGAGCAGCCTTTGCCTCTGGAAATGGGGAGAAATTTCTGACTCTTCCCTCTCAGATTCAGCCCCTCAGCGGTCATGGGTTCAACATTCAACCTGTCCATTTCAGGTCTCTGGCTCTGTCACTGTCTACCAGACTTACACTGATATTTCTGAGGGCATATTAAACGGCCCCAAATTAAATGTTAAATTAAACCAAGAAATTCCATCTGCAGCTACTACAGATTTGCCTAGGTTGGCTTTCCAGGCTTCAGATACCGTATGAGTGCAAGTGCCTTCTGACCTTTGGAGGGGAGAGTGTTGGTATTGCACAACGTGTGCTCAAGCTATGGGGTAGGACTTTATGTGAAGACCTGAACTTTGCTCACGTTCTTTAAAGCACCTGAAACAGATTTATACCGTGCAGTGTCATTGCTGCTATCGAGTTTTCTATGTGCCCTTCACCACCATCACATTATCAGATAATTTTTGTACATTGGGTTTTACAATGCACTTTCAGTGATATTAACAACGTGTTCCTTTAATACCAGCTCCATTAAAAAAAAAATGGTTTGTATATAGCTCATGGATTGCTGGTATCACTTGAGATTAGATCAGAGCTTGTGTAAGCGATAACAACAATCTGAACATGCCGGTACATTTGGAGAACAAGTATTGATTATAGATCACAACCCCTGGCTGCAGTTTGAACTGGATTTTAGAAGTAGCGCAGCCATTACAGAAATATGGGGAGATCAGTGCAGATCATTAGTGGAGACAGTTAAATACCAAAGAAGTACAATAAGATTTGATCTGAGAGTAAGAAAAAGCCAGATGGAAACGCTAACCAGAATAAAGAATCCAGTTAGAGCCATTGAACTCCAGCCTTTGATACAAGGACAAAAAAGAAGTCAAAAAGCTTTGCTAAAAGTAGATCAAAGAAATTTGTCATGCCCTCTCACTGTCTATCAGGTAAAACAGAGTTGCAAACCTACGGAAAGCATCCAAAAGGAAATAAAGGCTGTTCTCTGCAAATCCTGTAGAGGATGCAGTCAGTTGAAGTCATGGGGACAGCTTCATCTCTCTTCTAGATTAATGACTACTTCACTGAATACCTAAAACCCTCAGCACCCCTCCCGAGAAGCAAATTTACTCCAGGGCTATGGGAGATGGACAACCCTTTCTGCCAGCCCTCCTCTCCCTGGACAGTGACCCCTGCACTTGGCAATTGGACCCAGCCCCAAGTACCACCAGGTAGGAATCAGTCGCACAGACACTTTTCCCCATCTCTCCCAGGTCGCTGAACTGAGAAGGACAGAAAAGCTCATTTCTAAGGTGCTCTTTCTTCTTTTCTTGGAAGTCCCAGGCTGGAAGTTACCCTGTAGATTCAGCACGCTTTTTTTCACCTAGGGCATCACATTCTTGTATTGAGTAAATAATGTTAATTGCCTGTTTTCCTTTTTGCAAACCCAAATAGAGAATCTGAATCATGCTCCTTCCTAAGACTGACTTAAGAGAGAAGTGCATCCTTTTTCCTTGCACAATTACTTGAATTTAGATAATACATTATTAGAAATTGGCCAAAGCAACATATTAGCAGATTTTGTAATAAAGAACTGTGAATAAATGGGTTAAAGTTAAAATCACGATAATTGTTAGTAATTTGCATTGACCTCTGGCGTAACTACATTATCTCCGCAGTATTTATGATAGTCACTATCGCTTATCTGGTGATATCAAAACATGCTCTAGAATACTATTGGTTAATTCTGCTTCATGCAACTTAGTAACGTATTAAACTTTTTGACTACTTCAGAGAGAAAATGTCTTAATCTGGCTCTAGATTAGAAAAAACCAAACAATCTGAAATTTATCTCTGATCAAGGTAAGTCTGGCAATGTGCTTCCAGTAAAAGAAAAAAACCCTGACTGTACCCTGTGATATCCATCAACACCACCTTACAGACTTTCTCGGAGCTCTGTTTAGCAGTAGACACTGCCAACTTCAAAAAGATAGTCCCAGAAGGGAAATGGAAGTGCCTGGCTATGCACACCTTGATTAATAAACAGGCGTGCAGCCCTGCTGCATCCAACCGCACACAGCCAGCCGTGGGAGTCTGCAGGGCCTCTCGGGGTTATGGATGATACAGGCAGAGCAAAGCAATCAACGTTCAATTTGTAGTGTCAGGGCAACGGAAAGGACGGACAGGAAAACTGTTCTCAAATACGAGCTGCTTGCTGCTTGCCTCGGTGGTGCTGATTTACCTCGAGCCAAAACGCTGAGCGCAGGTGTAAGTATAATGTACAGCAGCGGGAGGCGGCTGTATTGATGTTCTGCTGACGCCTTTGGCACACACTACGAGCACGGTGCACTACTTCTAGTGCCAGCGCGGGTGCCTGGTCGGGGTGGCAAAGTCCTTGCTGTCACCGTATGACCAGACTGTGATGCTGGAAATGAGGGATGCAGCAGCAGGCGGCTCTGCAGGTACCTTGTGCTCCTGAGTTATTAGAAAAGTGCATTGCCTGTCGTCTCTTTTCTTAATGAGTCGTTTGAGAGAGAGGGCAACCGGTGCAATTTTCTAAATATTTTTGGGTATTTCTTAAGAAACCGTAAAAGTGGGTTTCATTCTTGTGAGCAGTGTTAAGAAATGCAAGCATCGTTACGTGTTCAATCTTCATCTTATACCTGTGAAAAGAGAATCAGAGAATCATAGAACCATAGAATCATTGTGGTTGGAAGAGACCTCAAAGATCATCAAGTCCAACCGTACACCTGATGCCACCATGCCCGCTAAAGCCAGTAAACCATGTCTTGAAGGGCCACATCTAAACGTTTTTTGAACACCTCCAGGGATGATGACTCCACCACCTCCCTCAGGATCCCCTTCCAATGCCTAACGACTCTTACAGTGAAGAAGTTCTTCCTAATATCCAGCCTGAACCTCCCCTGGCACAACTTCCCTGGAGAACTGAGGGAAAACCACACCTGGAAGTGTATGTTTACTTTCTGTTCACAGCAGGAGAGAAAAAGTCACCTGATGCTAACCTGGACAGGCATGGGCATGGCTCCGTCGGCAGTGGCCCTCAGGGCTACTTCTGACGGGAAAACCCTCTGCCCACCAGCCTGGGCAGGGACAGGGGGCTGCACCATCAGTCCGGGCTGATGCGATGCCTGCACCCAGGTTTGGGAGTGGAGGCATCTGGTCGGGAGGAGTGATGCACAGCACCTGCTCGTCTGCGTTTGCCATGCATGAGAAAGGCACTGGAAGAAACAGGGTCTCTCCGAAGGCTGATTGCTGCCCTTTCGGAGGAAGCTGGTCACTTCTCCGCAGGTTGCGGAGTCTGAGGGTGACAGCAGCGGCTGAAGGGCCCAGCCAAGCCAGGAGGTGCAGGCACCGCTCACAAGCAGTCTGACTACGGATCTCACTTCATATTTTTCTGTACCCTAATTTCCCTTTCTGGACTTTTTCTCTTGTCTACATGACAGAGCCACCTGAGACCAGTTCCTGCAGCTTCGCCAACCTCTGGTAATTTGGGGTGTACACACTGGAGCTTCTTGCCTTACCGAATGCAATGCCTTAACATAAAGACTATTTCTGTGTATCAACTGTGCAATGCTTAAGTAAGCATTTATCTTATTTGGTGCTCTTTGGATTTTGACTTCTGGCAGGTTTTAGTTTTACTATCTTGAATGTCACAGAGCTATTAAAAGGAGCCTACAGCAATAAACATTTTGGTGCGTTTGCTCTTTAGTGTGAAAGTACGCTTTCTGAACTGTGGGAACCTCCTGTATGTAAGGTTTTATATCTGCCTGAACTTTTTACCTGCAGGACATTTTATGTTTGCAGGTGTTGAAGGTTACACATTGGTGAATCACTGAGTCTTTTGAGAGGAGGATTTTACCTCCTCTGCAATTTGACTGCCTTTCAAATATATTTCTAATGAGGTAATACCCAGTTACAAATTTTTTCCTGAGAAAACATTTGTGTGATGAGGGAATGACTATCGACAGGAGATTCCTGGAAAGAGAAGGGTTAAACAAAACCACAATAAAGTATTAGGTCTACAGTTCCTGTGTATTTGTGGGCTAGGACAGGGGTATTCGTGTGAGCCACTCCTAGAACAGTTTGTTAACATTTTGCTGTGCCAATTTGAACCACAACCTTGTGAAACCACTACGCTTGTTTTCATTTCAATAGCAACTCTTTTCTGGTTCATGCTTGCCTTCTCCTCAGAGTCCTTGTTTGTCTGAGGTGTGCTGATCACATTCAGATCCCTTGGTGACTAATCTGATTGGAAATAATCTGTCATTTATTAAACATTCTTCTATCAGGTTTATGCTAGATCTTTTTATCTCGTTTTTGACAGAAGAAAAATATCTGTTTATGTATGATGCCATGTAATTCAGATACTTACGGAGTAAAACATATTGATTATCTGCACATCATTTTTTTTTTTTGTATATATTGTTCAGTGCTATGCAATAAAGTAGAAAGTCCTTCTTAGTACAAAAGTTTTGGTTATTGTGCCTGCTGCAATCAGCAGTCAGTGCACATGTAGAGCTGACAGGTTCATATTGTCTGAGAGCAAATGGCCATTTGGGTGGAGCAGCCCCGACGTGGTGGTCGTGGAGACACATTGCAGTGACCATCCACAGCCGGGGAACTGTTGGGGACATCCTGGCCATCCAGGATGGCTGCACAGGGACAGGCTGCCCTGGGGGACTCGAGCAGAGAAGCAACTTCCATGTACAAGGATTGATGAAGCCTTCTGTGTTGCTTCACACCCCATCCATCGCCCTGGGCAGGGTTTGGGGTTTCTGGTCCTTCTGGCTGGGCAGCCGAGCCCCTTGCTCCCGGTCGACTCGCTGGAGACTTGGACCCGCTCACTGACAGACCCCTTGGAACTGCTGCGGCGTGGGGGTGACAATCTGGTTGTCCATGTCTCTAGCACTTCACAGCGGCTGTGTCCCCTGCCAGCATCACGTTACCCCCCACCCTGGGAGGTCCCAGGCCTTCAACCCATGCTTAGCATGGGGCTTTCCTTCTGACTGTGAAAAAAGCCACACTCTAGTAGCCAAAGGCAAGCAAAACAGGTTGCAGGCAAGTGCAACAGAGCCGTTGCCGACTAACAGACCAACTGCTGACCTGCAAGGTGTGCTGGTTGCCGGGCTTCTCCTCCCCAAACCTGGAGAAGAAGTTGGATCTCCTGCTTGCACAGCTTCTGCTTAAGCACCCAGGTGGACTAAACAGTTTCAAGCCTCCTGTTTGTGAAAAGACGTTGCTAATTTATTTCTGGGATACCCATAATCAAAAGCATCCCTTAATGTCAGGCCAAATAAGGAGAGAGTGACTCCGAGTACAATTCATCTCTCCTGATTTCATCTAACAAGAAGACCTCTAGGTTGTCTGTACAGTTCACAGAGAGAGGGGTGTATTTCACAGGCACAATTTATCCTGCCTAAATTGTATTTACAGGTAAATGTGTGACAGCAGTAGGCTAAATAAATACATTCTCACAAAGAAAATAAAGATACCTGCAGAAAAATAAAAACTTTCCTTCCAGCATCAGCTAGAACTGGAAAGGAGGTGACACGGACCAGACGAGTCCATGCACAGCACGTCGGGATGCCGCCTCCAGCTTCACTGTCACTTCGGGCATGTAGAGCGATGCGATGCACGAGCTCAGGAGACAGGATCAGGGCTCCTACTTAGATTTTTGCTCACTTCAATGCTTCCTTGACATGGCTGAGACTGGAAAAGGAAGTGCTGAGATCCCAAGAGAACAATTTCCAGTTCTATCATCCCCAAGGCACATGTGCTGACTTTATTCTGCTCCCTCTGGGAAATTTCTTATTGAGCCCATCACCAAGCTTGTCTAAATAAATAAAGGCAGACTGGTTTTTAGTTTGAGATGCGTGGACAGCTCAGGTAACTATCCAGCTTTCATGCTTCTAGTTTTACCTGCATTTTGATAGTTGCCAGGCATCAACCTGCTCATAATGCAGCACAAAATCTGTCAGACAGGAGTATGTCTAGCAAACACTTGGCAGTGATGACTGTAGCCAAAATCTCATTCTCGTTCCCAGATCCTTGTAACAGAGGAACTGTACGCATATAAAATTTTTTATTCATACATACATGTGTACACACATAAGCACACAAATTCCTTAAGGTTCAAGCACACATTAGCCTCTGCTCGGTGCTAGTCTGGAGGAATTTAGAATAAACAAAGTCCACGTGCTAAGATTATTGCCACAATCCATTACGCCAGAAGCTGACAAAGCCTTTACAAATGAAAATGCTAATTCAGAAAAGGAAAAGCCTATTATAAATAAATCAATGCATTAACAAACAGAACATTTAGGTAGTTAACAAACATATTTGCTGAGTATCTTGCAGAAATCCATCCCAGAAGGCAGCAGGTATTTTTAAGCACCTGTAAAAGAAAAGAGAAAAAGGAGTGAGGATGATTTTCTCTTGTCTAGGATTGCAGCTGTGGTGGCATGAATGTAGAAAACATCGAAATCCTGGAGTACATGTTAAACATTAACTGATAATATCATTTCCTAAAAGTAATTGATTTCTGTATTTTTGTAGGCAGCTGCTGAACTTTTTTTAGTACAGATAATGTAGTAGTTAGCTGAACTTTTCTCTCATTTCCATTAATAGCAACTAGGTGCCTGCAACACCTACTGTAAAAGTAGGCAAGCAAGAAAAAGTTATTTTTCTTAAACCTTCCTGATTTCTAAAGGTTGCATAGGCATAAGCAGGGCTAAAATCTAATCGTCAAATTGGTGATGCAGAGCTTTAACACAAATGATGCCGTGCCATAAGGCAGCACTTTTTTCTTGTGCAATTTGCAAACACAGTTCATGGCATAGGCTTTTATCTACTGTCAGAAGACGAGGTCTGACTCGGAGGCAGCCTGCGGCCACTGCTGACTGCTCGCAGCGCCTGTTGCAGAACAAATGTGCAGCTCTGATGCACATGTGGGTGAAACATTGCTGTTGAATCCATCCAAACTTCCTCAAAGCCAGCCAGTATTGTAATTTCAACCTTTGAGACTCATAAAGGCCACAGTTCTCCCAGATTATTTTGCATTTTCATGCATCTCTGATCGTGCTCCATCTGATTAAGATGGGATATAAGAGCTGAGATTCTACCAAGGTGGCTCTTCTCACAGGAGTCAGCACCCACTTTTCCTTCCAGAGACTTTGCAGCTCCAAGCAGTGGGTTTGCTCCCACTGTGCGCTGGGGAGGAGGAGGGGGTGACCATCAGAGAGACCTCACACCTCAGAGAGACTGCATCCTCTCATACCTCTTTCTTATCATGCTCTGGAAGTGTGGTTGGGAGCATTTTTGAAGCCCAACAGCTCAACGTTCTCCTTGCCCAACTACTCCAGCCCATCTGACAATTTGTAAACTGTGAGAAGTGACCTCTCCGTGGGTAAGCAGTCCCTCTCCAGCTACCCACGAAGGCAAGGCTGAAGCCATCTGTTGATTTACACAGCCTGATGCCCAGAGATACAGGCAGGTGACAGAAGGCAACCACTTGAGCAGTGGTTGCCCCCGAATCATGGGGTACGTGTGGTCTTATTCTCACAAAGTTTCCAGGATTGTGGGTGGCATATGCCCAAGCACCATCAGACAGGCCCTGCTAAATCATAAAAACGGGTTTAAAACTGTTGAGATTTGGAAAAAAAGAAAAACCTAGAAAGAAAAGAGATATTTCTACTATTTCTTTTGCATTCTTAGCTTATACCAAAGTTATAGCTGCAACTTTTTCTCTGCAGCTATGGACAGCAGAAGCCCTCTTTAAAAGCAGCACAGACCAAGGTTTTCATATAATCATTAAGAACCTGGAATCCAAAGCTTTAGAGGCAAAGTCTCATAACCACGAGACTGGTGGAGTCAGAAGAATTGGCAGTACTTGCTTTGTGTCTCAATTGTATGGGGATTCCAACAGCAATAGTAACTTTGAGAAAATGCCCCAATTTTTTTGGCAGGGCTCTTAGAAGAGAAATCCTGAGCTTTTAAGTGTTGTTTTCTTCATTTCTGTTTCTGTACAGTCAGGCAGTTGGTACAAAAATGCAGCATTTCCAGTAGTGCAATTATGATATTTGCCCAAGCATAATGATTTATATAAAAACGTATGGCACCCTCAGGAGCAAGCTTCTGGAGACAAGATGTTTTATGACAATTAGAAATATGGATCTCCTTCCACGCTTATCTACAGTGCTTGTACTTATACTCTGCTGTAATAAATGATTTCGTTCTTTCTTTCCGGACCAAAACACAGGCTGGATGACATATGAAATATTTATACAATATTTGTAAATACGTTATGCAAAATCCACTTAATGCACGGTGTTGGCACTATAAGACAGGTAATATAAAGCAGGCATTGCTTTCCAGTCAGGGTCAGACAGAGCTGGCACAACAAATGGTAGGTTATCTCCCAGGGACGGCAACAAGAGCATCTCACCTACACTGATATTACCCCCGAAGTGGTGTCACCATGGGCTGGACCCCTCTCTGCCACGGGACTCCCCTTCCCAAGCCTCATGAGCTCTGTATAGACCTGAGGAGGAAAGTCCCATAGCTACCAGGGTCCCTTCCTCAGGGTTCAGGACAGGGGCAGTGGCCCAGGCACAGGAGAAGTGCTGCTGGGGAAAGTGAACCAGAGGTGGAGTTTCACATCTGTTTCTGTTTAAATTCATCGAACGCTAAGAGCCACAGAAGTGGAACAAGCTTTGTGAGGGTGCTGATCTCACCAGCGGCACAGCACAATGCTGGTCTTTTGCATAACTTGTTAATTGAAATAATGATGTTCACCTCTTTCGCTTCAGTGGCATTTAACTGAGATATTTTGAGAACATGGCAATGAGCAGGACTGTGACAGACTTCATATTCTTAAACATACCGGAAGAGGTTGTCTTTACAAATATTTAGCCCGCATCACGATGTTTCCAAAGGGAGTTTACAACCTCAGATGTATCTGGAGAAAGAAAGACAACACGGTATGTGCATGTGTGACAGCCACCATCGCAACTGAGACACTGGTGGCTTATATGTAGATATTCAGAGATAAAACCATAAGCTAGCTAAGCTTAATCTAAAGAATTAACATCAGGGGCTATAGGTGCTCCTTGTAACAGACCTCGAATAGTGGATTACAGATATCTTGCAGGCTAAGAAAAATAACATGTCTGTGGTCCAACACAGGTGGCTTGAATCCGTTCTCCTGCTTCCAGAACATGAATAAAAATCTTGGTGGTAAACTCTAGCCACTAACTAACTGTAAGGAACGTATCTAAGCCAAAACAGTGACAATAAGGAGTTACGCAGTCATAGGCTCCATTGCCTGTTTCTCTCCAGCTTCTGGTGCTTGACCCCCACATTTGGGGACAGACATTTTAGTAGGGCCTGTAGCGAAAGGACAAGGGGTAATGGTTTTAAACTAAATGAAGGTAGATTCAGACTAGATAAGGAAGTCATGTCTTATAATGTGGGTGATGAAGCACTGGAACAGGTTGCCCAGAGAGGTGGTGGATGCCCCATCCCTGGAAACATTCAAGGTCAGGTTGGACGGGCCTCTGAGCAACCTGATAGAGTTGAAGATGTCCCTGCTCATTGCAGGGGGGTGGGACTAGGTGACCTTTAAAAGTCTCTTCCAACCCAAACCAGTCTATGACTCTGTGATTCTATGATCAGCCTGGACTGCGACATACCAGCTCGGGGAGTAATCAATCACGTCTTGGGATTGCCCCACTTACCAGGTGGCAGACGTGCAAAGTAGATGCCAGCTCTGTTAACGCTGGATACCTCTGGTGAAGTAAAAGATAGCCCCTGTTCTTCAGAGTCAGGTAAGTTCTTTTTAAAAGCAGTAAAGTGAAAAGAAAATATGCACTCTGGGAAAGCAAAGGATCAACTTTTTTGATTGCAACTTAATTTTGGTTGAGTATTTCACTCTCTGGGAGAGGGCTCTGAGGTACAAAATGGAAAGGCAACATTTCAGATGATTTTCCCAGCCTTGGAGCTTCTCTCTGACCTTTCCTTCCCATTTACCAGAGCTTCCTTCTAACTTACGTAACCTGTCTGCCATTTGTAATGGCCTTACACCCCTTCAGCAGGGATAAGCCCTGTACCTGCACCGCAGCAGCCTCCCCTTCCCACCCTGCCAGGTGCCCTTCCCAGACTCACCTGTGCTCACAGTGACTTCACTGGCACCAGTGCCTTTGGACATCTCCCCTTCCCTCTTCTCCTCCCCTCCTCACACACTTTTGTCAGGCTGATTTGGGGGAGTTTTTCTGATTGCTGGTTTTTGGTAGTGAGTGTCTTCACAAGCTGTGTCGGGGATGAATTAGATCATTCCTAGTCCTGCTGAGTAGGCTCCTTGAATGGCTTTAGGGATGCAATTTGTCAAGGGGTGAGTAAGATGTGAGGAAGGAGGGCACTGTCCCAAATGGGAGGGCAGCCCATGGGATGCTCTGGGTGCTCTGCCTTCAAACCATGTAGGAAAGTCTCTCCAAGGAAAGCAGCCCAGTTGGGTTTGGGGAAACCACCTCCTGTGGTACCCAGCTGCTGAGCAGGCTGTCTCCAGGCCACATGCCACCTCGAATGGGCTGGCTGGCAAAGCTAAGGTATTTGCTTTCCCAATGGGTCACTTCTCAGCTGTGAAAGACGTGCTCCAGCATAGGAGCACACAGCCCCTTGGCTGATGGATAATCTACGGGGATTTATAATGAGGCTTTTAAAAAGCCTGCCACTGCCACTGCTGCTGCAATACCCTTTGCTACGCAACATCTTGTATTTCAGGTTTTCAGGAGATAAAGTATAATTCTCTGAAAGCTTCAGAAATAGTGCAGTAAAGGCATCTTCATCTTCCTTCAAACTTGGCTGCCTGCCAGAAAAACGGAACTCCAGAGCTATACTGGATCTTTAACAACACTCCTGGTCTTTAAACTCGAATTAAGATTTTAGACATTAACAGACACGATGTTTTTTCTTTGCTTCTTTTTTTTTCTCCCCAGTTATACCGTTAACATACTCAAACTCCCTTTCCAACTGAGCTCGTGCACAGAACCAAATCAGATAAACAATGAAACACAAAATGTCATCATGTCTTTCAAAAGATCTCATAACTTCTACGCCACAAGAAATTTGGAAGTGTTTGTGTCCATTCAAAGATTTGATGATCTTTTTTCTCTTGGACAGTCTCTGTGAACCTGTGTTTTCAAGGCTCCTACTGGACAACCCTCTACAGAGATGGCAAAAGCTACTCTGGTGGCATTTCTTAGTCCTGTGTCCCACTTAGACCGTGACCTGCAGCACCCTGAAGCAGAATATTCTCTCCGAGGCTGGGCCTGACCAGCCCTCAATATAATTGACTCAATTCTGCTCTATCTTAATTGAATAGTTAATTCCTGTAGATAAAAAAAATGTTGTTTCTGCATTGGACATTATTTTACCAGTTTGATGTTCTCAAAGACAAACCCCATATAGCATGTTTAATATCGATAGAGGTTGTCCGGGGATATTTTAGGCTGATGCCATGAGATTTGTACACTCCCACTAACTGATGCTCGAGGACCAGACAAGAAGCAATTAGCTGGGTTCGGATGGAGCTGACCCTGAGCCCCAGCACTCCTGCTTGAAGGGGAGAACGTGTGGGTCCGGACAGGGAGATGGGGCATGGCCAAGCTCCATGTGCTGCCGAGCCCAGGGTGGGGTGCGAGAAGTGAGTGGAGAGAAGGGGAAGGAGAGGGGTCTGGAGAAGGAGTTGTGGGCAGGCACTGCCTGGTCACTTCTGCCTGTTTACCTTTCAGTACTGGCAGAAATTAGTGGTTCCCCCAGGGAGAGAACAAAGAACTGCTTGTCAGCCCCACATTTCTGTCTTTCGTGCATGGTCTAATCAACATAGTCTGAGCTCATCTTTTAAGGTTCTTGGTAAGGTTTACTTTGTGTGAAGAGCTCTGTTTGGGTTTATGTTAGAAAAATAAACATTTTTCTAACATGTACTTCATGGGCTGAGCTGCATATTGCTGCAGAGTGGCCAGCTGAGTATGCTAGGCTATGCTAAATCAAGCTACTAGCTAACTGAGAACAAGTATGCTGTGAAACAAAATTCAGTGCTACGTTTCCACGAGAGCAAGTTGTTCATGTAAGAGGGCAGCAAGATGCATAGAGCTTGGCTAAAGAAAAGGAGCCTGCTAGGGAAGAGTTTAGAGAAAACACTGGCACATTAGCTGGTGTGCACATCTCAAATGCTCTAGCACTGTTGTAACTGTTTGGCAAACAGTTGCTCTCATATCTTTTGAACTGACAAAAAGCTGTATTCTCTCATCTTCTAACCTTTGGCACAGGGCATGAAAATTGGGCTGTGCTGACCTGTGAGCCTGGGGGGAGCTGATGGTCAAAGCACTGAGTTCCCACACAGCAAACCTGAGGATGTCTGTGGGTTTACTTACTAGCTTGTGAGAGCCCAAAGTAAAGAATAGGACAAGGAGACACATGCCCAGGATGACCTGGATTAGGTGTAGTCCTCATCAATGAGTAAAGTGATGGTTGGGTAGCAATACTGTCATTAATGCACGATCAGGTTCTTGTGCATGCCCTCTCCTCAGCTCACACGTGGCCCAGATGACTCTTTTGGCAGGCTGCACAGAAAGTTAACTGATTGCTGTAGCGAAGAGCGCCTCATGTCCCACATGCTGTATGCTAATTGCTGCTAATGAATTGCTGAACTAAAAAGGCTTAAACTCCACGATTTGGATCAATGTCCACTATTAATTCATCAGTGGACACCAGCGATAATTTCAAGCTTCATTAGGCACAAAATTACACTGCTAAACCTTATTTCTCACGCGTGACTTGGATTAAAGGGAGTAATGTAGAAAAAACCCCAAACCTCTGACTGCCTTTGCCCAAAGCCCAAATGTCTATGTGGTAAATGAATGCAGGGATCAATAAGATGTTCCACTTCTGATAATAGCTTTCACTTTGGTGCATCTTATTTAAGTCTGACAGGACTGCCTGGAAGGAATATCCAATGGATACCAAAAAGAGTCTGAAGATGAGGAACCCATAGAGCTTTCTTCTCAAATATTGATGAGAAGAAAGCTGTATGGGCTTTTAGAGGGATAGAGAGTTAGTGGGAAAAAATTAAGCACTCATCTGAGAAGAGCCACTGGACCAGATGTAGGTGACATTGCCTGGGCCTGGCTGTAGAGAAGTGATGCTCACTGGTACCAGCTGAGAACACGGCCCTGAACCTCCAAGTTGCTGACAGAGCAAGAACGTGGGTAACTTCCATTGCAGTCTGCTCCCAGGGTTGGAAGCTGTGCCTCTGAAGAAGTCGTTTTAGGATGACATCCTTACAAAGAAGAGCCAAGTTTATGACTCATGCTTTGGTTTCCTTCAGACTGATAAATATGCTATGGGCTTTCCATTGGTTTATGGTTTTGTTCTTCTCATTTACAACAAAAGCTCTGTTTCAGTCGGGTATGTCTCATGTCGATGGTTCCAGTCAGAGACCATAGCCAAGATACCAGCAAAAGTACTAACAATTGAGATTCCTTGTTTAATCAATTGAGTGCAATGCAATGACCAGAAAACCCAACAAAAATTACATCAGCATCGATAAATGTGGAGGTGCTTTGTGTTGGCCAGATGAACACCAGCATGTTTATTGCAGACGGTCTGCTTCTGTAAGGACAAGGACTGAAGGTTAGTCAGTCTTGTTTGGTGATTGACCTCTATAGAAAGGAGTTGTGAGGGGAGAAATTAAGACAGGTCAGAGTTAAAGGGTGGCAGGAGCTCTAGAGACATGGCTAGGTTATGTAAAATTTGTTTGGCATTACTTTCTGAATTTTTATGTTGGAGTTAATAAGCTGGACTCTGACAGAAAGGCAGCAGGTTACATCTGGGGAGTACGTGGGTGGAAATAGAGGAAAAATAAACCAGGTCAAGAGAAGTCATGGCCTGACAGGGTTGCTAGTGGAGTCCTTTTCTAAAATAACAAGGAACAGGCTGAGATATTTTATCTGTGTTGGTAGAAGACATGCTAAGCACTTAAGATCAGAACTGTACCTCTCTGGAGCCATACGGGGTGCTGGCAAAGAGGCTTAAAGCAATCCGTAAAGCAAATGGCTGGACTTGGAAAGGTTCATCAGGAAGGTGTGATGTGATGAAGCAGAGAATCTGACTCAAGGCCTTTTTTGGCTTTTTCCAACTATTGGCCAAATG
Organism: Cariama cristata; assembly: GCF_000690535.1. NCBI lineage: Eukaryota > Metazoa > Chordata > Aves > Cariamiformes > Cariamidae > Cariama > Cariama cristata. The sequence continues at coordinate 19,129 of NW_009614757.1, forward strand.
ATTGTTTTAGTTTTTTAACTGCTACGACCTCTGCAGAGGCATGGTATGTTGGAGAGGGTGGGAGGGTAGGAGCTCACACCTCTGTTACAGGAGGCAGAAAATCGTTGCTGTCTTCTGGGATTTAGCCATGGATGTCACACAGGTCCAAGGGGGCACCTGCCCAGAGCTGTCCAGAAAAGCTTGCTCAAGGTAAATTATTTAAGGAATCAGAGAGAGAACAGCTTGTTGGTAAATATCTCCTACCGAGCTCTTCAGCTGGATGAAAGAATGAAATTTCCTTCGATACATCTGAGGCCCAGCACACAAACGTGTTTATAACACGGGTCAGGCAATACCACGATCCCCCTCCCTCACTTCCCTTCGCCTTGGATGTGACGCTCTGCAGGGCTTGTGGGGCTGGGGGCTCTCAGGGCTCCGGGAGCAGCTGGAACAGCAGGCACAGGCCAGGGGGCTGGAGAGTCTGAAAAGCCCGTTTCTAAACTAGTGAGGCAAACCGTGCCTTTTTTTGGGCCATACTGTGTCCACAGAAACACAATAAAACTGAAATTCGTTGTCTTTTAAATGCCAAATTTCATTATTTCAGATGGATGTTTTTGTAATTTATGTTTAATGTTGGTAACAACATGAAAAAGTAAACCACCTGTGCAGTAGGCACACAAATACCTAAACAGAACCATGATGATCAGATTTTTAAAATAAAAAGATTCAGAGCTGCAAAGTCTTTCATCCCTTTGTCACATTATCTTTCTCATGGTGACCTCTGACCCTCCCTTTCTCTCCTACTATTTTGTGTTTTCACTTAAAGTGCAGATCCTGGCACTGCGTTGTATGAAAGAAGACGGGGAAAACAGCCGTGTGCTTCACTTTTTGTAGACGCAAATTGTGGCAACAGGCCATTTTTAAGGTGAGGAGGTGGTTACAGGTCTACATTAATTGCAAGTAAATGAACTCTTACAAGGATTTGAAGAAAAATTGGAAGGACCGAGTCAGCAACAATCGCTAATGCAGATGCCCTTAACTTTGCTTTACCTTCCCTGAAATCAACAGAAGCATGCGTGAGCTGAAAGCACTTTGCTGCACTGAGCCTATTAAAGGAACCGCAGAGTGTCCAAGTCTACTTCACTGTATCAAGCAGCAGAAAGAGATAGCAATAACAAACACCAAAGAGACTGAGATGGAGCAAATGTAATGTAAAGGTTCATATAGATGTGATTAGTAGCCCGCTGCTCCCTCTGTTCATCCAGAAAACATGAAATCTATGGGTAGTCATCAAATTCTGCATGCATTTGCCATCTTTTGTTTCCCAAAGATACCGAAGTGTGCTACAAATGAGAATATATAACTATAATGATGTCCACAGAGGGCTGGAAAGCAGGAATTTTTTAACCATGCAGAACAGTAAACTTGCTCGGGAGATTTCGAGGTAGGATTGGGCAGGGCCCAGAACACTGTGGTGAATCCTCCTACCTTTGTAAAGGGGGATAATTGATTATTTCATGACCACAGATGTCCAGGACATCGCTTCTATTTTTTTCAACCAAAATCTTCCCTCTTCTGTATGGTTTGGATCCCTTTCTGTAAAATGGATGAAGCCCAAATGTTCCCTGGGCTCAGCAAAACAAGACGTTGGTGCTTTTCAACGTGGTGAAAACCTGACAGTCCTGATGTCGCTGAAGATTTGTGAGCTTGAGAAGCAATACTCAGAAAAAGCATCTTAGAGAAACCACATTATACAATGGGAAACCTGAATGCACAAGACTACCTGTTTATTTATTTATGCAAATATACAATTTATAGCCACACTGGTGATTTGTTGTTTAGCAGAGACTGGTTATACAATGATTAGGCAGAGCAATAGATTTCAACCAGAGTGTCAGCTTGGGTCTTTCATACCTCTGTTTGGCTATTATACCTAACAGTGAAGACACGGAAATAAATTGTTATTGCCCGTGATAAGCAATGAAGTCCTTGGGAAAAGCCTTCACACTTGTGGAGTGTTTTCAACACTGGCAAAGGAGTGTTTGTACTGGAGCTGTTTCTGTGGTGCCTTCTTATTCGTTGCATTTGGGGAAAAATAACTCAGTGTAAAATGCTTACAAGTCCCTCTAGTGCCATGGCTATATCCTCCAGACTTTTTGTACTAATATTAACTTTTTTTGCTATCATCCTTCCAAGCCCAGCACCTCTGCAGTGCTATTTCCTTGCGGTGCCCAAACTGCTGTCAAGCCACCAAGTACAGCCGCCCAGATGTGCTGGGAGCTGGAAAGCTGGATGCTACTCATCCAAGGGGATTGTGAATAACACAGCAAATAAATAGGATTTGCTCTTGAGATGAAATCTCAGGAGCTCCTGCACTCCATTTCTATGGAAAGATTAATTTAGTGGAAAAAATGTTATCCACTCCTCTAACTGCTCCGTGCTCCTTGGTCCCCTGCAGCCCTGGGCCAGGTGGGTTGCAAACGTGGACTTTCTTGTTGCTGTAGCCCTGAAGCCTGCTGCCAGCCAAGAGATGAGCACAACAGCCTGAAACCATCTCGGACCACCCAGTGTTACAGCTGTTGGGATACGCACATCCAACTTACAAATAATTGCTGAGTGGAGTTTACGTTTAACCCAGATTCTCAGGTATTGGGAATGGATCATCTTTGCCCTGGAAGATGCAAACCCTTCTTTCTAGTGCAAACTCACCTGTTGTTGCTCCTGAGAAGGTGACACTGTGCAGCCAGGGCTCAGGTAGGCAGTGAGTTTGCTTCTGGAGACACTTCAGTATGTGATCCAGAAAGTTTTGTCACTAGTTTTCATAGTTCCTGTCTCACACTAGCTGAGTCCTCTCGCTCTTTGCTGTACACATAAGCAGAGCAGAGAAGCACAATCTTACCTGTTTTCCAGGTGAGAACCTGAGGCCCCCGGCTCAGCATCTCAGAGGTGTTCCGTCAGGTCAAGTCCCAGCAACATGGACCTTGCCTAAGGCAACAGGAAAAGTCTTTGGCAGGAGAGGGATGCCATGGGCCTTTGTAGCTGTCACCAGATGAGGTGACATTTAAACCAGTGTCCGAAATCTCAGACTGGCTCCAAATTGCCTTCCTTCTTGAAGCCTTGCTACCAACGAGAGAATCGCTTTATCACGAGAACCGCTAAACCACACATGCAAGTTGGGGCTGCAGGGCAGCTTGTGTGGGGCTTTTTGGTGTCTGAAACCAGTGACGACGTGCTCTCGTGGGAAAGCTCTCACACCCAGCTGCCTGGGAGACCCAGTGACTGGTGAGGGTGAGGTTTGAAAGAAGAGCGTGTTTGCTTCTTTAATTAGAGGCAAACCTCTAATTAAAGACTACGGCAGACCCACAATTGGTTCACCTTGCTGATTGCCTCTGTCTGTGCTCGCAGTTGTTATGACACCCGCATATTCCAGCGGTGGGAGGCACATACAAATAGGTCCATAAACACATAAATGAATGTATAACAGGGAAAAAAAAGACCCCCTAAAAAGTGCTGCTTCTGCTAAGTCTCCGTGCGTGTGCCCTGCTTTGGGAAAGGTCGGTATTTGGCTGAAGAGCGAGGGGTAGCCCGGATTTGTTTAAATTTTGGGGTTTTTTTCCTGCCTCTAGAGGAATAAGGTGGTCTGGAGCTCCCCAGCTGAGCCCTGGGAAGCATC
>NW_009614758.1:0-22016 GCF_000690535.1 Cariama cristata
ACTCGTCCCCAAGCCTGCAGCGTTGCATGAGATTGTTGTGACCCCAGTCCAAGACCCGGCACTTGGTCTTGTTGAACCTCATACAGTTGGTCTTGGCCCATTGATCCAGCCAGTCCAGATCCCTCTCTAGAGCCTTCCTACCCTCCAGCAGATCAACACTCCCACCCAGCTTGGTGTTGTCTGCAAACTGACTGAGGGTGCACTTGATCCGCTTGTTGTAATCATCAGTGAAGATGTTAAACAGAACTGGCCCCAACACTGAGCCCTGGGGAACACCACTGGTGACTGGCCGCCAACTGGATTTAGCTCCATTCACCACCACTCTCTGGGCTCAACCAGCCCGCCAGTTTTTCACCCAGTGAAGGGAATGCCTGCCCAAGACGTGAACTGCCAGCTTCTCCAGTTTAGTGGTGTACTTGGCAGTGTTCAGTTTACAGTTGGACTTGGTGATCTTAAAGGTCTTTTCCAACCTGATCAATTCCATGATTTGTTGAAGTTCTGCTTCTTGTTCCCAGAAGAAAACCCTGTGAGGGTATTGCAAGCTGTGGTGAATAGACAAGCCCACGGTTCGTGTATCATTGTGTAGCACTGGAGAGCAGCAGGGTGTTTTGACTGGAAGGTCTTTTGCTTGTCACCGGCTACAATTTCCTGGCATAGTGTCACAGCTCAGCAGTGACTATTAACTGGAATTAACACTACCACTTAGACAACATCATCAGAGTCTCTGATTTCATGTTTAAATCATCACACCAACAACTCTGAGTTGTGCCGTCTTTTATAACTTTGTCTGTGGAAAGAGACAGGTATGTCCAGAGGATGATTGAAACCACGGGCTACACAAGGACCACAGATTAAGGAGGTGTCTAATTTAAAATCTCAGTTAACTAGGTGGGAAGACTCTAGAAAAAGGTATTAAGGTTAACACTGGGTGGGGTAAAAGGAACAGGAGTGAGCAGAGGTAGGCAGCAGAAATCAAAACTGACACTGAACTGTTAGCATTGCCTAATTTATTCTGCTTTTGTAACTAGCTTGAGCTGAGGTCTTCCAGCGAGGCCAATGGGATAGAATAACCAAGTCCTGTGTAACATTGCTGTCCTGCAGTCTCTCATGAATATGGAGGGCACAACTGGTAACATAAGCAGGGGATTTAAGCAGGCAGGGTTTAACAGTAAAGATCAATGGGTTTTCTCTGATCTTTTGAGAAACTATTGAGCCTCACACGTGTAACTTTCTCAAGTCATCTGAGTTTGAGAGCATGATTTAAGAGACACTTGACACAATGAGATCCAATGCTGACTCAAGACAGAAAAACAATTTTGCTTGCTAGAAAAAGTTCTCTGAATTTTCTTTTTTTTTTTTTTAACACTGGATTCAGCCAATAGCCAGGATGAAAAATAGTTTCAAACCCTTTCATGGTAGCTCAATGCACCAGTATATACCCAGTCACTTGCACCTATGTAGAGTACTAAATCATGGAATTTAGAGAAAAGGACTGTCTTTGTCTGCTTTAACTAGAAAGGAGCAGCTTTCCTCCCCAGACAATGACAGCTAGGTCAACCTGCCTGTGGGTGGTTTAATTAAAGATCTGTAATCTCCTGGCATCGACTAGCCATGTTTCCCCATCCCTGTTCTTCACTGATAGATCATTTGTTATCATCGTGATCAGAAGCATCTGCTCTCTGTCTAAGGAAAAAACACTGTTTTCTTTTAATTAGCAACACACAGAATGCAATACTGGAAGTGCCTTTTTTTATTCTGACTTACGCAAGTCAGGCTGACTTGCCTTTTGATGCAGTACATGCAGTAATGAATAACAGCATAGAGTTAAAATAAAATCGATTGCTCATATGCTGCATTACCAAGCTTCTAGCAGTGACGTGAAACACAAGGGAATTAAAAAAAACAGGAACAGCATGAAGAGTCACTGTGTGCAGCACTGCAGCAGGAGAAAAAAGTATATTTCCCAGTTCCAGCTGGTCACCAGTTGAAATCCTGACCAAACACACTTATGCAGTTATCGTGCAATAATGATCTTGTTTATGCTCTCATTCTTGTCTAAACTATGCTTCCTGGGAGTTTAATGTAAATCTACTCTGGCACAAAAATTCACATCATTGGGAACTGGACTGTGGTGAATGGAACAGTCACCGAGAAGACTCCTGAGAAGACTCAGAGGGTCAGTGATCCCAAGCTGAAATGCAAGTCACAAGCACAAGTTTAAAAAGCAAGAGAGAGGCCAGATTACTAGCTGTGAAAGGAAAGGAACTCTCATGCTGCCATCAGTCCACATTATTGCAGCAAGATGACTGCAGAGTCTTCAGAAGTGTCTCTGAAGTAACCCAGAACATCCTATTCAGCAGAGGCAATGAACATCTATGGATTTTGTGGCTACACATTAATTGCTTACAGAACAGCTACCAATGAAGCTGTTAGTTTAATCATGTAAACCAATCTTTAGTCCTACAGTAGGGGACAGGCCACCCATCGATTTACTTTTCAGGGAGACTTTTCATTGTTGCTTTCACCCCTTTAGATTCCCTCCCTGCCCCCCGGTGTCTTGTCTCTGGCATCGTGTGACTAGCAAAGTTGGTAAAAATGAATTCCAGATGTTAAACTTATTCTTACAAGTTGAAACAAAACAAACAAAAAAATTACCCTCCCAGTGCTGGCTAGATGGGACCAAACAAGCTCCACTCATAATTCAGTATTTTTCAAGGCCAAAATGAAACTCCAGACATGGCACTCATCTGACCAAATGTAAATGTATACCTCTAAGCCTGTGCCCTCAGGATCTCTTTCACAATCAGTGAAGAACAGGCAAGTTCATCTGACCTGAACCATCGACCTTGGGACGAGTTAAACTGCACCTGAGAAAGTGTCCTAGAAGTGTCCTCTTCATTGTCCCTGTAGAAGGTCTGGACAAGCTGAGAATTCGACACCTATACATGAGACATTCATGTTTGGTCAGACACATCTCATTCACAGTGACCTGGGATACCACTAGACTATTCTGTGTTCCGCTTAACAGTTTTCTCCCTGCCACACTGGGGGAACACCAAATGGCTTTACTCAGTTGTAAAAAACTGACTGCTACTAAGTCTGTATGGTTATATGAAGTTCAGACACCTGAGGCATAAAACCTTCATCTAACTCATGTGAAGTTCAGCATGTGTACATAATATTGCAGCCCAACAAGCAGTACTGAGAATATTCTCTACTGCACGGAGATATTTCTAATCACCACATAAAGAAAGAATAGATATTCTGGAATATTTTTAATTTCTCAATTATGATCATTTGCAATAAGTCCCCACCTGTTCAACTAACAAAACATTTAAAACCACAAAGCACTGGAAGGAAAATACAACAAGAATTTCATTGAGAAGCATATGCCTAAATATTCTCATAAATTTAAGTAACTGAATCTCTCTCCAGGTGTGGAAATCATTTTTTTCTTTTTAATCTAGGCTTTCATGATTTTATTCTTTTATTTCTTTCTGATGATCATTTCGTAATATTGATGTTACAGCAGCAATATCAGTAAATAAAATATTGGTCCATTCAGTTGATCCACTGTGTGGTTCTTATGCTTCTGTGTAAATTTTTGCTGCTATGAATGTCATTACTCAGAAAATACTACCTCCCTCCAGTGTCTTTATTCCTACACCTCATGACGCAGACTTGCAAGAGATTCAATTCTTCCATCCCATTCCAATCCAGCTGACTTACACTGCTCATTATCATTAACAAATTGTAGCAATATTGAAATAAAAAAATTACAAAGCAGTTTGTAAAAATGACACTCCATAAACACTAAAAGATGTTACCCCTAAAATAATGTAATTTAATCAGTATTATTTTTACTAATTCGTATAGATGATGTTTATTATGCATTCCCTCTGGATCTCTGTATGGCACAGTGATGGGAAAGCTAGTTCAGAGCACAGAGTGCTACATATACTATATCAGATCCCAAAACACAAGGAACAGGAGCTCATGAAGCAAACAAAGTCAGGAAACACTACCACTTCAGACCATTCATTTTCTTTAAAGCTAGATTCTTGCCATTACAGATGTGAAAGGCTTGTGAAAACACGGCCAGAGTCTACATATCAATGTTTATATTTGCTTGAGATTGCAGGAAGCCTGAAACAAGAGCTCTGAGATACAACTATTTCGTTTTCAAATAGCGTTATCTCAGATACCAAGAAGAATGCAACAGCCTTGTGATGCCCGTCCTTCTTCAAAGCACACACAGATGAAGAGGAATTCAGTCACGAAGAATCCTGCCACTGCTTTCCAAAGCAAGTACAGCCTGTGTTCAGAGCAGGGTTTAAAGAGTACAGTTCTTGTCAAATGGGCCCAGGACAACCGCATTAAAAAAAGGGGCAAATTGTTAATTTCTTGTAGGTGGAAAAGACAAGAACATTCTTCCCTCAAAGTGTAATGCCAATAATGCTGTTATATACTGTGTGGCAGACAGAAGTAAATCTGCTCTGATGTAGTCGCTTCTGCAGTGAGATAAAAAGATACTTTGAAGCTCAGCATCATTTTCCTGAAGCCTTGCTTGCAGGTCCTTATTGTCCTGCAAAATCTCTTCCCAGACCGCTGCAGCAGCAGACAGAACTGTTTGTTTATTTATCCCTTTGGAGCCCTCTCCCTCACCCTTTGCTAATGCTCCATACCTGGTTTCCAGTAATTGCAAACTAGAGTTAGCAAGGAGCAGCTAAACTGGGATTGTCCTAGTGCCTCACATACTGCTGTGTTTGCCTTGAATTTCTGTCTGCTCCTGGAGCAGAGGTGCTAATTAGAAAAATGAGACCTTTGTTGGCTATTTAGGAATCCTTAACTAGTTTTAAAACACTAATATGTGTAAAACTGTATGCAGACATAGTGACAAAGTCTTCACTTCCAGTTACGTGCAACAGACTTTTTACAATCACTACCTATGTTCTTCCTCTTAATGCCACTAGTTCTATTAGTCATAATAGTGAGCCTTCATCTGGGAATAGCATTAGTTTTAATCCAAATTACGTCAGCTTTGCTCAGTCAGTGAGATAATTTCACAAGCTGGTGCTGCAAGATACTAGGAGAGTGTTAGAAGCTCTGTTAAAATGAAGTGTAGTTTGCTCGAACAATTAAATGCTAGCTAACCATGAGAATGGCATTTATGCGCTAATAACTATGTTCATATTCCAAATTCCAGTCCCCATGTGTAATCATTCCAACAAAGTCGAAACTGATTGCAGCTATACCTAATATGGCATTGAGTTCCAGATTTTGGACCACGGCACTATGCTATGGGCTATTTCTGAATGAAATCTGTCTCATCAGCCAAGTTATAAAACGAACAGAAAGAGCAGTGGCACATTCCACTTCAGTTTATGCAGTAACTGTTTTTCCCCAACACAATCAACAGTTGCTCAAGCCCTGTGCAAGTATTTTACTAACACTTTTTTAAAATATCAGTATACAACTCATAGGTTACAAATGACTTCGCTGTTAAGGGCTTGGCAAAAGTCAAATTTTTCTTTTGGCTCTCCCAAAGCAGACACTCCTCAATACAAACAATAAGTAACTGCTGTCTGATTCTCCTGCTTCTGTCTAGCTACAGGACAACACGCAAAGCCAGACTGTCCTGTCTACTTCTGCTGCTCTAAGCATTTATAGCAACTCACCATATTGTAGAAAGAGGGAAAGAAAAAGCATGCATGATTAGACAACCATTCATTTATATCTGTGAGCGTATGTTGGAAGAGAATAACAGACCTATTGCTAAAACAATCTTCGATAATTTAATTCTACCACTGCATCCGTTGTAGCATTCTTATTTGATGTTGGGCACTTCACTAACACAGAACCTCGTAAGTCACCCCTGATAACATATAACATTTTTCTTTTTAGATATCCAACTTGTAATGAAAGCTGGCAGGTGCTGAACATATAAAAACTTGTGATTTTACATTCCCAGGGTAAGTACAAATGAACTTTCTGATACTTTATAGTAAATTTCTCAAAGTAGTGAGCATATCTATTTTAATCTCTCTGTACTCAGAGTTATAACATGTAAAATAGTGCAATGCTAACACCCCAGCCACTTTGGCTTTGTGAAAAACATGCATTTTTGTGAAAGTCACACTGATGAGCACAGAAAAACTCACGAAGAACTACATAAGTTTGTTCTCAAAATAAAAAACAGGTTCTTATTAAACAAAACTTGGGTGCACACAGCAAGCAATGAGAAACAGTTGAAATGGCAACAATCCTCATTAGGAACACTTGCAAGGAATCAATACATAAAGCATTTATGACTGAGTCTTTTAAAGATCTCATACCACATGCACCCTTGATTCCACACTTGAGGTTGTGACAGCCACGCTGCAGCAGGCATTTCTTAACTTTATCCTGTTATAGTAATTTCCTTAATAAAAACCATGTAACAAGTCAATTTGCTCAATTCTTCCCACATTGCCACCTTTTGCAGGAGTGATATATTTGACAAGTGCCCTATGTTTATTCCTCCTACAGCACGGCCACCAATAATAAAGGGTATACAGCAGCACGTATTGTATCAGGTTGCATGGAGTGGCAACTCTAAAAAAAGAAAAAAAAAGAAAGAAAAGAAACCACACACGCAACCCATCAACAACAGTGCTTTAATGCAACTGTTTCCAATTCTCAGTAATAGAATTACAGGATTGTAGGGAAGTGAGGCCACACATAAAGCTTCCCAGTATCACACACACATGAAATCAGCCAAATCTTATTTTTGAAAGCTAAAAAGGATGCAGGAGACTTGAGTCTGTTTCCTAGAGATTGAGTCTTACTTTGAATGAACATCCAGACATAACTAAGTATATGTGGTCTCCAACAAACTTCCAGATATAATAATCCTTTGGGAGAAAAAATACTTTTGCTGCTATTTTTTATCTGTTCTTCCCTTAATTTATTTTGTGTGTAATCAGCACTCTATTCCTGGAGCCTGAGGAGAGGTTTTCTTCTTAATTTTTTCTAGGGCAATTAACAGCTTTCAATAAAACCTCTCCTGGAGAAGAAAACTGAAGCATTCGCTTGTACCCTTCAGACTCACCTACAGTTTTGTAATTCAGTTTACTCTGAAACAGTCAGAACCAGGAGAGTCCTAAACAACAGCTTCAAGCAAAGAAAAGCTGATCTAAAAGAAACAGATCTATCAACTCTTGTATTGTTCCAGCTCATGTCATTCCCCGCACTTTTTCTCTATGCGCACCTTTCCAGTGCTCAGACTGCATACTGCTACCATTTAACCATACACAGCACACAAGTCTTGGTCCAAGACAGCTTTCCCAGTAATGCTAATGACTGGCTGTGAGGCTCAGGCAAGCCACTTCTGTACAAGTCTGCTACCTGTAAGAAAGACAGCACTCCTCAACCTCACACCAAAGGAAAATCGAAAAGAAAAACAGCAGAGACAGATAAAGTGTCCTCAGTAAAAGAAACAGACTGAGTATCTTCAGATTTCAGATGCAATTCTAAAATCAAAACAGCTTCTTCTGACTGTCTGCTGACATTGGGGATGAGTCAGATGCAAATGAATCCTGGCTTAAGGACTGGAAAAAAGGCTTCTGTTAAAATCCTTCAGCAACAGCCTAATCAAATTTTTAGTTGCACATAGCTGTGGAAAAAGCCCAGAGAAACTGCCTTCAACTAAAATTTGCCTTTGGCGAAGAAACATATAAGCTCAGAAGGATAAAACCCAGCTGGATCACTTATTTAAACACTTTGGAAGCAGCAGGAGTATCTGCACAGAACTGCCACCTTGCACCTACATCAAGAAGAACGTTGCAAAGGCCATTGAAAGTAAGATACATGACTCATTTTTAATGGTCCTTCTAGAGAAAAAACGGTTACATTTTGCATTAGTGGAAATTCCTTCTCAATTCTAACCAGGGGAAAGGAAAGAATAAGTTTCAGTCAGAAGCATAGTCATCAACCAGATCACTATAACCAACTATCACATACACAGAAACCCCAGATTTGCCAGGGAAATAATACATCTTTGGTATGTCCTGTTGTATGGCCAACAGTATCCAAGGTATGTTTACAAAGTGCAGTGTGCACATATTTGGGAATGTACTCTGAATATCTATCTAGAAATAACAGAGCTCTGAAGAAATAATGAAAGCACGTGGATATAATCTGTTCCAGTAAACATTATCTTTAGATGCCTGAATAAAACTGTGAAAATTAAACTAATGCCCAACTGTGGGATTAGGATAGATCTTCCTCACATCAAACTGTCAGGGGCTACCAGAAAGGAACCAGCACCACCTTCTGCAACATGGCACAACTTACTTACCAGAATCTTCTGGATATACCAAACTATTTCCTGCCACTTATGGGCCTTCAAGTATTTACAGTGCCCTTGGCCTCCCCCCCTTCATGGTTAGGAGCACAATGAAGTTCAGCTCCCTAATGTTAAACAGTGTCAGAACACGGCTAACTGGGTGAAATTCAAGGTGAGAGTTTGATATCTCAATCCAAATAGATAAGAAGTCTTTTGTTGCATTATCTTTTTAGGCCACATTTGTTAAATGGTACCACTTTGAGCCAAAAAACAAAACAAAACAAAACAAAACAATCTCTCCACCACTGCAGTTTCACTATCATTTTGATAAATAATTTCACAGCATGTGGCATGCATAGGTTTCAAAATAATAATTCTGAAATTGCTAAACCTGAAGTAGCACGTTGGATTCATCTGTTTAGGACTTAAACTCAGCTTGAGCTCTTCAATTTCATTTTTTGTGCTTAAGCTGATTGCCTCTCCAGAGGCACACTAAGGACTATCCTGTTTTCTTGACTATACAAGCTGTATACGTGCATGTTCGCAAATCCAATAAATTATAGAGCTGTGTATTTAACAAGGTATAATATATTTTCCTGTAAACAGAGGGGGAATTTACTCAAATTAAGAAAAGAATTCAGAAAAATAGTCAAGTCCATCTGCTTACCACACTTGAACTTTAGGATTTGTTTAGAAGCCCTGCTCACATGTAACTTGCCTAACAATACAATCCACAATTGTATAACATAACACAGCTGAAATTTAAGTGAAACACAAAGCTAGCATCTATGCTTGTTTGCCTAAAAAGCTTCAGGCAGGGGAAAAAACACTTATATAAGATTTGTTTCAATCATACACGTAAATTACTGAGTACAATACCAACACCAACAATGTTATCTTTACCAAAGCGATACAAAAGTAAGACTTTGACTCAACGTCTTCATTGACTCAAAAGTGGATAGTACAAAAGCACTTCTGTCTATATCAGAGATGGCAAATATGTAAGTCTATTCTACAACAGACTCACCAGCATGGCATTAAATGACACGAAGTCCCCTGGACATATTTTCAGTGACAGAAACACCAGCCAGGATTGTAAAGTGTTTGTTTTCAAATGGGATTTTGATTTCTTGCTGCCATTCATGCATATCAAAAATCTTTCTCAGGTCTAGCACACTAGGTGCTCTAACACATTAAGACAAGAAAAAACACAAGTTGCACATCATCCATCTTGGTTTTATTACTGTACTGTCACACACTGCCTTTCCTCAGCATGCATGGCACCAGTGCTGTGGGTCAGGGATCTTCTGTTGTAGGTTTTCGTTTGGGGTTTTCAGCGGGGCAGGGGTGGTTTAATAGGTTATGCCTCCCTTCCTTCATTTCCATAGAGGGAGTGGGTACTTTCCCCCAAAAGAAGCAGAGACTAAATGCTATCTTGTCAATGAGTGCAGATAAATGAAGGAGCAAAACCTTCCTGGTTCCTCCCCTTGCTCTGATTCCCCAATCTCTGCATATTTTAAGGGTCAGACAGTACATAGTGCTAAGGAATCTACAATCAGCACTAGAGAAACAGTCTCATTTCCCAATTCGATTACATCTGTACAAGTCCTGATTTTGCAGGTTCAGAAAAAACCTGGAGCTAAAGGCTGAAAGATCAAGTTCTTTACCTCTAGGATGTTAAAAACATGTTTACATTCAGAAAGCCTGGAGATCTTTCTTTGAAAAGCAAACAAAAAAAGCAAACCACAGGATTAATTTTAAGACCCATGTGGTCTGTCCCAGGGAAGGGCTGTACGATGAAGTCCTTCTCTCAGCTCAGCAACTTTGAATACTTCAGATGGAAACACCCAGCCAATTTAGTCACCTATTTATGCAGATATACCACACATTTAAGCATTTAATTCTAGATGGTAGAGATCCAAGGCTAAAGGAAGCCAGGGTGAAATGAAAACCTCTTGAATGTAGCCTCGAAATGGGTCCCCTACTTACTGAGCAAAATATACTCACAAGTAGGCTGTAACACAAAAGATGAACATTATTTGCCAAAAATCATTGCCACAACAGCAATTAACTTTGCATTGCTTTCACTGCCGAGCTGCAGGTGAGATTTTAGTGTGCAGGAGCTTTCAGGGATAGACAAATTGAGAAAGTAAGCAGAATGAATCCTTTTGTGGGGCTGTGGTAGGATTTTACATATCCAACTTAACAATAGAATAGGATTCAGACAGAATCCTATCTTCAGTTACCTGCTCTCACTCTTCTCCCTTCAGCATAGCTGAATGGAAATACACAGTAACTTTCACCAGAACACAATGGGTTTTTAAGCAGTCACCACTTTAAAAAGTAGATATGACCTGAACCCACCAAACTACTAATATCCATTTCACTGTGCATCACAGACATCTTTGAAATAAAATTCATTACCTCTGTCCGTCATTAATGTGGCACCATCAATGCAGAGAAGTGAGTATTGTCCAAAACTCTGCATTAGTCAGTAGTCTCAAGCACATCATACAAGAGCAATAGGTATACTGCAGAATAAGAGTGTACCAAAGACAGGGTGACCATGCATTACCAAACATGTATTTTTCAGATGCTTACTTTCCCAGGAAAAGGAGGAGTGGCTAGGTTTGGAGCTGCCACTCCAAAGAAAGGCAATCACTGATAACTCCGGGGACAGTCTGTGCTCCTGCAAGCCAATTCTGCAAAGAGAAGATACTTGAAAACTCAGATCTGATAGGTATTTTAAAAAAAAAAAGCTGTAATGAATTTCAAGCATGCTTCAGCTGGAAGACTCACTCTTCTCATACATATCATCTTCACACAAGCTAAAGAGCATTCAGCAGTTTTCCTAAGCTGAGCACATACAACAACAGGACTATGACTGAGGAAAAAAAGACAAATAAATAACTGTGAGATGTAATCTATAAAAATGCTTGAGATTAGAGGTTCTGCATATTAATTTTTACTTTTTACCACAAGAAAAACAATAAAAAGCAGCTTCTTTGAAGACGATATGCAGAAAGGCCAGCTGTGTCAGTCATGTACACTCCTCCACTTTCTCTAAAAACAAGAGTTATGACTTAAAACACATTCCTGTGTACCACCAGGTGTGAAAAAACATATAGCCCAGAGCCACACTGAAAAGACCATTCCAATTTCATTTATTACTTTCACACACCACAGGTTCCAACAAACCTGTTGGCAAACAACACAGAGGGAGAGCCCTGGACTTTATTTAAGTTTTTAAACTTAAACGCTTATTCAAGTCAGTCTTGTACAGAACTAAACACCAACATCACCTTTAAAATTCAGGTAAGTGGTAGCACTTAAGCAACCAGAGCCATCAGATGATAACTTAGCAGCTGTTATCAAGAACAAATCTTGATACGTAGTTATTTAATATACTTTCACATTTCGATAAGCTCCCTCTCATTTAAGACATGTAACGGGGCCTGTATTTAGTTACAGCACTGCATGAGACAGGTATGGGGTAAAACACCACAGTCGGTGCTGAATTCACTTTGCCCAGGGCAGAAAAGATCTGTTTGGGCTGCTGTCAGGAGGTGGAGGAGTTTGGTGTAGCTGGACCTCTCCGGTACCTGAACTAGTCTAATCCTTGCTCGCACATCTTCATGTTCCATCACATTACAAGGCGCAGAGGTAAGCAAAGACAGCCAGACACCCAGGCAAGTCTGGAGATAGCCAAGTTGCTATATGGTCCCTTCGCTGCTCCCCTTTGATTACCCCATACTTAACAGAAGGCCACTCAGCTCTCTTGTCCATCCCAGTACCACCTAAACAGCCCTTCTGCCTGCTGTCCCTGTTCAACTCTCCATTCTTGGACTACCATTACATAGTCTGTTCCCTCCATTACAGCTGCATCACATGAATTAATCCTTGAATAAAGCACACTGTTCTATCAAGGGTAAAAATTGTCCCTCCATGATGAAATCCAGTATCTTCTACCACACATTTAGAGGTAGTTCACTCTTTATTAAAAAAAAAAAAAAAGGAACATTTTAATGTAAAAGCAGGAATAAAAATAGTTTCTAAGAAGTAAAAGCTTTTATAAACAGAACAAGAAGTCATATTTCTAGCCATTTGATACCCATTTCTTCAATCTATGTATATCTCCATACCATAAATATTAAACTACCTGGTAGGGAGACATCGCTAGAAAGATCAAAACCACAAAAGAATATAAGATGCCTACCTCTAACAATTTAATTTAAGATAAGGCACCACAGGTTCATGTAACATTGTATAGGAGAACAGAGGGGAGTGAGGGACAATAGTGTTTCAAAATTAACTCTCATTTTCGCTGTTAGCTATTGCTGACTTTGATTGCCACAGATCATTAACAAGTTCTTAGACCAAATGAAAAGCAGTCAGAAATAAAATGAGAAAAAACAACCCCAGGGTTATACTTGAAAAAAATGCACATATTTTTAACCAGATGGTTTTCCTTCTGAGTTACAAGCTTTTATAACATGAAATCATTACTCCACATAATAACTATTACTACTCTCTTGCTTGTAAATGTTTTTAAATTCTAAGAAAACTTAACTGCTGCATCACTTGGAGCAGAGACTTTCAGGAAATGTTAAGAATGGGGATGGTAGTCCCTCCAGTGTTTACTGACCAGCAGCCCAGAGCTGAAAACCCAACCAACTGTGCCATGGGCTCAGGCACACTCAACGAAGTCAAATTTTTGTTAAGATAATTTTCTTTGGCTGGGATGGAGAAAAGAAGGGAAAACAGCCAGGATTATGAAAAAGGCAAAAAGTCACCATTTTGTTCAGAGAAGACACTAAATTATGGAGCCATAGCCTAGACAAAATGTCTCATTAAACCAGTCAATGGGTGAGGACTCAGAGTACCCTTTGAAGAGCCTCTGGGTATGACATAAACCTGAAGCAAGAGCAGACTAGCAGATGGAAAAATCCTGGCTGTAGTAACTTCCTTCCTTTCTGAACATGCAGACTTAACCCCTGCTTAAGTCAGGAATAACACCATAGATTCCCTCCACCCAATTTTAGGCACTCGAAATACCTACTGAAGTTATTAATGAAAGATAAACATGACCTGTGTTACATAAGGCCTTTACAAAGCTATGAAGCACCAATAACCACAGGTAAGTTCTTCAGTTGCTGAAGGACCCTTTTAGAGGTCTTCAGAAGAACGACTCTGACCTTTAGCAGGCTGGACCACCATCCCAAGCAACCATGCTCCCACCTCAAGATCCTTGGGTAAGTGTGTAAAATAAATCCATGAATCCAGTTCTAAAGAGCATAGGTTTGAAGCATGAACAAAACTAAAATTGGTGTCCATACATCTCTCCAAGGGCACCTGTTTTTGTTCAGACTCTCTTTAAAACGTTGTCAACCAAATCAGCAATATAAAACCATCAGACAGTTACCCATCCTACTTAAACAGTCCACAGGAAACCACAGTTAACATCTGTGACTTGATTTCTTTCAAAACAGAGGCAGGACATCAGCCCTCATCAAAATGCCATATGGTGGTGCCAACCTATGTTTCACATCTTTCGGAGAAACGGTTTCTCAGAAACAGGGGAGCACAAATGTTTGGCCTTCTAATTCACAGCAAAGAATTATTTTATGAGACATTTCAGTAAATGAGGGTAGTATATCAAATAACGTTTCTAAAAAGTACAACAGCAAGTTGCTATGTATTTTTCAGCAATAATTAACTGACCAGCAACTTTGCAAATGCCACTTACTTTCTTTCATATGAGAACTGCTTTATCTCTTGTTCCAATATGCAGCAGCCTGACAGAACACAACTGCAAACAGCTTTCCGGATCATTGTCCTTGGACCCATATACAAGCTGTATTAATGTTCTTTTCTCCAGTGTTAAATGTTTTTGATAGCTAAGTGAAAGGCTCCATAGTGTAAGAGCTAGTTGCTAGATGAGGGCATCCCACTGTGGGCTGTATTTGGCACTTCTTCTTTCCTATAATGTGAAAGCATGACACCCATTAGTATAATTGGGATTTACAAGCCTGCACAATGAAGCAAAACTTATAAAAGACCCAAGAGAGTGAACATAAGCTATCATCAACAGGGATGATTTTGACGTGTAAGCCATAATGCCGCTACTAAAGCATTTCTGGTTTTCATGAAAAACAAAATTCTTAGTACTGTTTGGTATTCATATAGTTCATCTATTTTGTGCTTTTATCTCACACTAGTTTTTAAAGATAAAAGTGAAAATCCAAAACAAACAAAGTCATCCTAAAACATGATACAGCCACACATTCATTGAAAAAAAAAAATATTTGAAAGGGAGAAATCGATAGAATAAAACCTTCAGGGAGACAGATATGCAGGTCTTCACTTCTACAGCTTTCTTGTTAGCTATTTTAAAGGATCAAACTTATGTGGATGGCACACTTTGAATAACTTATTTTCTCTGAACTACACTTGTGAAAGGATTTTTTTAAAAGAGTCTATTTCTTTTTAATGTTGCTCAAATTGCAATCACAAGCTGGTAAATCTAAGCTATGGTCCTGCATCTGTCTACTAAAACTTGGCTTCTCTCATGTCCAACCTGAGTTCAAAAACAATGGCTTATCTGTCTGAAAAGCTGTCCACATACTGCTGTGTTATTTTAATTCATACTGTCCTCTCAATCTCATCCTAATAAACTGTACCTACCATATGTCCATTTACATTCATGAACAAGTCATGCTACCCGACTAAAAAGCAAGGACTGGTATTTACAAGTTTCCCCTAGAAGTATCCTCAAGCAAAATGAACAGATGCCCATGTCATCAGGGAGGAAGAACTAACGAATTCAGTTGAGGTAGATATCTACCTCGTCTACGCTCTTTCTACCCTTCAGATGCTGATTACAAAGCCAGTGAAACACAAATACAACATACCTAATGAAAATGAAACTACAAATATAACTTCTGGTCTGTTATTAAAAGGAGATGATCGAACTGTTGACACATAGAAGACAGCCAGAAAAAAAAAACAAAACAAAACAAAAACAAAACCAGAATTGTTTATCAAAGTGTTCTTGTTTTGTAAATCAGAAGACAGTCCTGCAATGTACTATTTCTACTTCAAAAATAACTAAGGAAGATGTCAAAGAGCAACTCCTAAAGCTTGACACTTTTAGGGCCAGCAAGTTTTGATAACTTGTATCCAAGAGTTGTAAAACGCAAGGTCAAGTACTGTGTGGGAACTTCAGGGTGTTGTTCAATAAATTTTGGAACAAGAGAAATTTTCCCAAGAACTGACAAAAGTCAATGCTGACATAGTATTTACTGAGGGCACACAGCACAACATAGGACATGACTGTCATGTCAGCTTGACGTGATTCAGGGTGGGCAGGAAGGGAAAGAAGGAAGGACAGCTGACATTAACCAGGCTAGTAGAGAATTAACAGCAGGAAATATGGCCAAAGCCAACTTTATAAACAACAGATCCTACCTAATGAGATTACAATTTTTACATTTTCTAATCACATTTCCTAATGAGATTACAAGTTTGACCAGTAAAAGATACAGTATGCTCATGACACGTTTAGACTTTGTAAGGCATTTATCTTGGCACATTTTGATGAAGAATGATTTAAAAGAAAAGCAATGCTACACACATTCCACTGATTCTAAACTTGGCTAACTGAGAGAGCTTAAGATACAGCTATAAATGAGGAGTCATTATTAAGCAGGTACATTTTGACCTACCAAAACTCCCTGGAGGTATCATTTTTGCTCCTCTGGCACTAAACATTCTTACAAAGATTTGAAACTTGACATGAAAATGTTCCTTGTGACAATCACAGATAACACAAAGATTGCGGGGATGCATCTTTATCAGGAGGACAGGTGACAGACACACAACCACCAGAGTCATTTGTAATGTGAGCTCCAGGAAACAGCACAAATTTCTTCATGTTCAAACAAAAAGTTGCGTAACAGAGAAATTAAGCCCCAGGAAACAAGGCTGTAGTCTGAAAGAAGCAACTCTGAGACTCTTGGTGTCACCTTAGAGGGGCTGAACACTGTCTTTTAACAGACCAGTCAAAAGGGTTAACGCAATCCTGGGAGACACACGACAGGATCTCTGAATCTCTCCTGGCACTGCCATCTATTGCTGCAGGGGCCTGCTTACATCTCTGCCAACACTGCTTTGCCTCAGCAATACATTTACTCTACTTTCACCAATATTCAAGGTTCTCTCAGCACACAAAAGCTTTGCTAGAAAGCAAGTACCAAGCTAGTATTGCTTTCTTTTTTCAGAGCTGCCACACCAAATGAAAAGAAAAAATATACACTTCAAAATTACACATTGCTACCTACCATCATACAGTAAGCAGTATGGCATTTCATATTTTTCTCCATGGCGTTTTTGTCTTCAGCTGCCTGCTTTACTTACGCAAGCTACACTTACTACAACGTCATTATTCTTCTTCCATCTGTCAGTGCTGATTTGCTCACATCAGCAGGTTCATTTACATTTCCTCAGAAATAAAGAAAAAAACATCTTCCACTGTGGCACAGCAACCACCATTGCTTTACCCTTCTCTCTAGTCTTTGCATTTTGGCAAACCCAAGGCAACATTTATCTTTCTTTGCAAAGGCACACACCAGCTCCTGAAAATCAGTGATCTAATCTGTTTAAACTAGTCCCCATCATCAGCCCTTCAATTACTATTCACTGACATGTGTTTCTGAAGTGACACGCATGTAGTACTTTTAGGACAGAGTAAAGCGGGCAGAGTAAGAGGAAGGCACATGTGGCAGCTCAGGAGGATATCCTGTAAGTTTCAAATCAGGCTCAAGTCAGCCCAGTCCTAAGGACATGAACTTGCTATTTTCCCCAGTAAGCTCAAAAGCATTACCATGTAAGCACGAACAACACATTAAAAAAATTGCTTGAAAATTAACTTCGATTAGATTCCGTGGGGATTCTTCCTGATTGCCTGTTGCCTTTCTTATGGGCTTGATATTTCTATAACTATCAGCTGTGGCCTGTTACAGTATTCTGTATGCAAAGAGATTCTGGTTTCCACCTTAATCTGAATGACATATATTAGATTTTTTAAAAAATTTTAAAAACCCAAACCCAACCATTGTGGATGTGAACTCCATGTTCTGGGTAGGATGCAGTAACTAAAAAAGAAAACTGTCTGCTCTGATAACAGAAGTGGGGAGTGTGCTGGTCTTGCATTCTCATGTCAGACATCCCATTTCCACAGCTGTA
Organism: Cariama cristata; assembly: GCF_000690535.1. Lineage (NCBI taxonomy): Eukaryota > Metazoa > Chordata > Aves > Cariamiformes > Cariamidae > Cariama > Cariama cristata. The sequence goes on from NW_009614758.1 coordinate 17,570, forward strand.
TACACCTCGTGAACCACAGCAACACAAAACAGTCTGAACTGCAGGAAGCAGGCTTCCAGCACTCACAGGTATCACCTTCACTGGTCATCTGCGCTCCCCACTACTGCTCCCAGCATCAGGATACTATGCCCAAATGTCCCACTTCTCCATCCCATCCCTGGCTTCTCCCGCCTATCTCTTCTAGTTCTTTACAGAGCTTATCAGACATGCTTCCTGTTTTCTCCCATGGGTTTGAAAACTTTCCCGTACCCTTAATTTCTCTCACTGCTAGTTACATAGACAAGTAGTTCACTTCAGATTTTCTTCTAAGCATCGACTCCAATTTCAAATGATAGTGAACTATATTTAATAGGGCCAACTAGATAGCAACACTATTTCTGCATACAGTTCTTGACAAGACAACACAAGTAACCTGAGCTATGTTGAAAATGCTGACACTACACTCTTCGGTGAAACACTTAGTCAGTTTGTAGGCCCTACCCTTGTGTGACAGCTGTGTTGCCTAATAATCCCGCAAAAATGGAAAAATTCTTTTAGAAGCACTACATTCTTGCTTCTTTATACATAAGGAAATCTGTATCAACATACAGACAAAGATCTACAGTTGCTCTGAGCACACAAAATCATTCAAAATCACACTCTGGTGTTTACCCTTGTCTTGGCTGTGCAACAAGAGCAGAATCTGGCCGCTAGCTGTGACTGACTTTTGCATATATTCTGGTGAGTTTTCACGGCTCAGAAAATGTTGTTTTGCTATGACAAAAATTCCTGCTCTTCTCATACTCCAAACCCCCCTGGAGATACTATGCCAAACTGCTGCCATACTACTGCTTAAGTAGTCCTTGTACAGAGCAAATTCATTAAATACTTTGCATTTAAACACTGCCTTTAATTTGTATTTCACAACTGGACTGGGCAGGCAGCAACTGGGCTGACTGGGCACAGGAGCCAGCCAGCTCGTGGCATCCAGGAAACCTGCCAGAGACTGAGAAGCCTCACCACTGGCTTCTGCCGACAGAGGTAGCCAAGAAAATGCAGCAAGGTCCCCAGCAGCTGTGGGCACCCACTACATCCCCTCACCCACCTGTAACTATCACTCCTCCATTCCCAGCCCTGACCCCAGCACCTCTCCTTGGCTCTAGCGGGAGCAGTTCTACCCATTTCACAGATTAAAAAAAAAAATCTGGCACAGTTAATGAGTCAAAACCAACGCAGTATATTATCTGAGACTACTGTCTCTTTTCCTACTGTAACGACAGCATGAAACTGCTTCTCTGGGTAAATCTCTGCTCTAATAATACATAATACAACATAAAGAATAGTGTTACAAGTCAGCCATTAAGTTTATGCTGCTGCAGAAGAGAGAGTGAGGATGTTTCGGTTTTGGACATTACGGTAATACAAAAAACCAGAGACGGTCTTTGTCACAGCCTCTGTACAAGACAGATCTGAAAGCACTACCACAGTATTTTCTGTGATGTTGTCCAACACTTAAGCAGAGCCAAACGATTAGAATTTCTTGTCGTCAGCATCAAGTTCACCTCTCTCTCTTCTTACCACAGTCGCTGGAGCACAAATTAGCTTTTCAGCGATAAAAAACACAGAGAGTACAGAGTAAGCACCATGTCTGCTGTCTGACTAATGCCAATGCAAGTCTACATAGAAAAGAAACCGAGTCAGAAAGTAACTAGCTTGCTGCCTCACACACTTGCCCAGTAACGTCTTAAAGTGAAAGGTGACCCCAAAAGCCTTTCCAATCCTAGCAAACTCCTAAGAAAATAATTCTTTAAAGAGTTAATCTGGCTTTTATGTTGCAGAATTTAGCATGCAAGTACAGGACATCCAGACTTCTCTCTCTGCAACTCCAGTGCACTGTGATCATATAACAAACCAATGTAAGAGACATTATCTTACTTCAGCAATAGAAAACAGTGAATTTGAATCCTTCAACACCAAACAGACAGGTGATAGTACTAGAAATTGTAGTACTATTAATACTTTTGGACAAAGGGTTAGTAAGCTACGGGGGACTCTGGGCAGCACCTACAGTCACTCACAGATTACTCCACTTTGCTGACAAGCAAGCATACAGCCCTGGGAGACACCAACAAAAGATGGTAGGCAGCAATTGGAACCTATCTAATTATAAAAGTCAGAGGTTGTATTCAGAGTAACTCGTCCCCCTCGTCAACCCTTTACTCCCTCAATGTACAAGACTGCTCTCGGTCAGCCTTCTCCTATAACCAAACATTTCTGATATTGCACAAAGACACCACTTTGCTGAAAAGAAAAAAGGACGCCACCGGCTGTGGGGGGCGAAGGGGGTGCCTAGTGTACCTGCAAACCCATCACCCTCCTCTTTTTTGGACTGGAGAGGTCATGCAAGCAGCCGGCCCCAGCTGCAAGCAGAGGGGTCAGAGGGAGTCACAAAAGCCAGAACAAGCAAACAGAAGAGGGCTGAGCAGCACCACACAGAGCAGTGTATGGCAGATGACAGTCATACCCAAGAGCTGGTATTATGCTACAGAACTGCACTCACAAAGCAACACAGCATCAATACATCATCCAAGAAGGGACAGAAGGGGACTTATGACAAAGTTATGCGAAGACAGAGATGTTAATGTGCTTTAGACATCATATACTCTAAGGCATGGCTAATGGGTACAAAATACCATAGCAAGTACAGTAGGGTCAAAGCAAAGGGAAATTTTAAGAGGACCTTTTTCTTGTTTGGTATTTGTAAAAACAATTATGGTGGACTCATGCTCTTTAAGTGCATCCTGCCTGAATGATGCAGCAACCCTCACTGCTCTGTTCAGCAATTCTTCTTTTGAAAGAAAACTGGCCAAGAAGATGTGATTGCAAGGAGGGTGAAAAAAACCTTCTGAAGCTTGCCCCATTCAGCATCTCCAGAATGCTGATGCTCACAGACATTGCTTTTATCAGGCTGCGCTTGGCCAAGCATGGCAGAGCATCCCACACAATCACTGCTCCCCAGGGTTTGCCATCTACAGCGGACAGGTGTGAAATGTATTTGCATAGGTAGGTTCACCTCAGAACAGGACAAAGAAAGAGGTTATAAAAACCTCCTAAGCCCTGTGTGGAACTCATGCTTGCCTCCTCCCTTTCACTGGATCAAATGCCAAAGCACTTGCTGTTGTGGACCCTTCACATGCCAATGTACTGAGATGCTCTCTCCTGCTTTTCTGAGCTAGACACTGCAGTAACCTATCCTTGGTTCTCCTGAAGGAAAGACATTGGGCAAAAGTCTGACAAGGAGAGGATGATATTTGATCAGGTCCGGAGTGCAGAGTACTCATGCAAACCCCATTTTCAGGATGGCTTTCATTTTCTCTTGCTGTATACCAGCAGTTATCAGTAGAAAAACTCTTAATACTAGGGAACAGAAATGCCCCAGACTGGAAGGCAGATGGGACAGCCTGAATTTGCAACGTGTTTTTTTGCCCAGAATGTTTTCTGCCACAAACAGCAAGAAAGACCTTAATGCTATGCCAGACTCCACAGCTGCAATGGTGTGGCATCCACACCTTGCTGCCTCTGGCTGAAAGAACCAGAGAATCATGCTACAACATCCCTGAAAAGCAACGAAGGGACGACTTCACGTATTTTGCTGGGTTTTAAAAAAGTCTTCTGCATTTTCTAAAGTTCTGTTGCAGTCTCCCTAAATATCTGTGTTCCCAAATAAAGCCACTGGTGAGCAGATGGTCCTGATGCATACTGCTGCGAAGCGTTCCCTGACACAAGCCCTACATGAACACCGCTCTGCTCGCTGCCCTTTAGACATATACACACTGTGCTGCCTCAGCTTCTGTACGTAACAGATCCCAGACAACTGAACTTTATGCCTGCCAAGATCTTTCCTCTGCCATCAGCTACATGAACATCACCCTCTCCTTTTTCTTTTTGCCTGACTTAAGGTTCTGTCTCTCCTTTACTTCTCTTCTCCTCTGTCTCCCCGAATTATCCACAAGTGTGGTAATTTAGCTCATGTTATGTATCTCACTTGATTCAGAGATATTTTGGGTATATGGGGGTTTATACTTGAGAAACGTGCTGGTTGTGATTATTTATGTTAATTGCATTATCTGGACTCATACCAAATACAGGCACACTGTGCCTTGGAGAATTACCTTGACTTTAGCCTTTATAGCTTGTCACCGTTTAAGGCTGGGCCGGCACTTACAGAGGGTGGTAGATGCTCTCCGTTAACCCCGGTCTTTCCCAGAGGGGGAAGGGGAGAAGAAAAGGGACACTGATGGGTTGGAACTTCAAACAAACTTTAATAAAACAATAACAGTAAAAATCAGTACAAGTAATATTAAAGCTAATACTACTAATAGAAGAAATAGAACTATACAAACCCGATACTGCCCTTCCCGACGATGACCGCCGGACCAAATGCCGCCCCGCGGCAGCTGGCAGTGCT
>NW_009614758.1:22188-28437 GCF_000690535.1 Cariama cristata
GTGGGATGGAATATTGCATTGGCCAGGCCTGGGTCACAGGTCCCTCTGCAGCTTCTGGGGGTGCGACCCCTGCTCCGCCTTCCCCCCAGGAGAAGCCCAGCGGAGCCCAAGAGAGCCCGCACGGAACAAGCACCCACCCGTGGGCCTTTCTGCATAACAATCCCGCTCCTGCCCCAGCAACAACGACAGACATGAACCACCATCAGCTCTGAGAGCAGGCACTGCCTGAACCTGTAGTCAGCTTCAGACAGGGCAGTGACTGAGAGAACTTAACTGAAGGAAAAAAAATAAAATCTACTGAAAGCAGAAATAGTTCTGGTTTAGCCAAATCAGGACATAGCCCTAAAAGAAAGACAAGGTTGAAGTGAACAAAGGCCACTTGTGAAGGAGGTAAGATGTTTATCAGTTGGGTTTCAGAACAGGTCTAAAAGGGAATGTCTTGACTTGAAATCCAATCCTCAGATAGGTCCAAGTATGCCTAAATCACCTCCCACAGTTACCTAATGTCTTATGTTCCTATTTCAAAGCTTATTTACTTTTTCTTAGTTTTCCTGGTCTTCTCAAGAATGTTAACCTGCTTGTTTCAAGAAGAGTCTGTGAATCCTCACAAACCACTCTGGTCAGAGCATCCAAAACAGTACTCAGGCAGCTAGAAATAGGACGTGAAGGGAAACCCTAAATCAACAGATCCAGTTGCCAGTTCTCCATCACATAAACTAAATCTCACATAAAAAGAGCAGCACTGGCTCAGACCAACATCTCCTCCCCCCTATCCTATTTCCCAGAACTGCCAAATGTAGACATCTGGAGAACAGTAAAGTAAGATATGATACTTCCCACCAGTTCTTTCCCTGCCTTTTTCAAACTGAGTGATGAGAAATTACTCCTCTATTCTAGGTGAACCTTTAGCCACATTTTCCCATATTTTTCTAACCTCTGCTCAATCCTAGGATCTTTTTTCTTTTTTTTTTATCCCCCAAGGTAACATCGTGCTAGTAATAAACTATAAAAAAACCCCAAAGCTATAAAGCAAGAGTATTCAAGTCTTCGTCTTACACTTCCAACAGATAAGCTTTTAAAAGCAGAAATTCCTATTATTTGCTAAATGTATGACTTCACACTCGAGATCATGTCACTTGAACATTCCCTCCTGCAACTTCAAGTCTAACATTATCTGTTTCAGTGATACAACATCCCAGTCTTTCTCTGTACTGATGATACTCTCCAGCTTTGCATCTTGAGCAAAGTTCATCACATGTTCCTTATTCTTGTCCCATGAGTTTCAACGAAAATTTTAAATAAAAGCAGCCATAGAACAGAGACTTAAGGCACTATGTGAACAGTCTTACTTCTCCCAATCATTTCCCCTCACTTGATATTCTCCCAATTTATGAAGCCATGAAATTCAGTAGCCTTACTTACAATCTTTGCTGTGGTATTTACAGTTTTATTGGCTTCTTTCTCTAGTAGTCCAGAACGAAAGTTGTTACTGTCTCATCCAGGACCTGTGATACATCTGTCCTATCACACTGTCACTAGCCCTGCAAGCAGGTTTCTAGCACACAAGGAGGTTTTTGCTATCTTTTCTACACTGGGGTCTGTTACACACTCTGCCACAGTCAGAAAACCTCTGCTATCACCAGTTACTACTCCCTTGTCCCTAGGGGTTGCATTCAGATTCCTCTTAACCACTGGCAAATCAGACAAATCGGACAACTATTCTGCTGTCAGTCAGATATTGCATCCAGGAGAGCAATGAGCAACTCAGATAAACTGAGCCAGCCAAGCTCAACTCCCTTTCTAGTCAATGGACAGTAAGTGTCGCAGTGTCTAAAGCAGAACCGAGCATGGCTCATGTCTTGACACCAGACAGAAGCAAGCCAGGTACCACTGACCTGCAGCCCGTAACCCCAAGTAGCACAGTTCTCTGAAATGCAGAGCTATCATTACACTTGATCTATGCCAAATACTGGAGAGTAAATGCTACTTACAGATACATACACACTCATCTTGCCACGTACATAGCATTAGCCCGCTTAGCTGGATGCAACCGGGTGGGCAGAAACGATGAAAGGCAGTTCCCAAACGCCTAACAGAACTCCCCTCTGTCAGTAACACAGTGGTGTTTCACCAATGGTAGACGTACCACGCAAGTATATAAATTAGACTCCTAATATAACTCTACAGTGGACAAATGACAGTAAAAAATACTACTCAATTCTCTGTGCCATTGCTACAGATTTGACATAGATAACAGCTCAATCTACTGCCATGATCAGCTTAAACACCTAAAGAGACCTTGTCTTGTAATCCTGTTAAAAAAAGAAAAAAGAGAGGCCCTGAGCACAGTGGTTTAGGTTTTGATTTTTTTGTTTTGTTTTGTTTTTAAATTAGATCATTCTGATCTCCTGAATTGGACAGAAATGGGACCCAAGAGACTTGCTCAGTCACAAAAATAGCCTGTATGAGGGCGAAGAGTCAGGAATGTCAGTGGCAGACTGACAATTCACAAATTCCTACACTTCACAGAAATCCATCCACTTTGAGAGTCTGAGCTATTATGCCTCATCTGTTTTTCTGATTTGGGCTTTTAACTCCCCCAAGACTTATCCATTTATAGTCTTTGTACATCACTGCATCTCTGTGTTCTGCAATCTGTCCTGTAACTTGAGGAGTCTTCACACTGTAGTGTCTGGATGAATAACGACTTCTCACGCAAGTGTTAGATGGGACTTCACAGTTCAAAGAACAGAAATTCTCAGTAACAGGGAAACACAGAATATTCATCAAAGGATGAAAAACCCAACTCAGTTTGGCTAGCTTCAGTCTCCATAAAGAAGCTCAACATAAACAAACTTGCCTGGTTTATATTTCAAAATATCTAATTGTCATTCAAGCTCTTTACAGAACACATTTCTTGAGAAGTGTTATGATAATCAACTTCACTAGAAACAGTACCAAAGAAAGCAACATTCACAGCCATAACATGAAGAGACTTCGCCAAAAGCTGCTCTGCTATCTTGCCAGAAGAAAACATGTCCTAATGACAAGAAAATGGCCAAAAAGGTAACACAACTGGTTTGGAGATCATATTCCTTTCTAATGACCAGAGCAATTCAGAGCACTGCTACAAAACAAATTCGACGGCCTAAAATCTCGCCTAGGTAAATTGGTGTAGCTGATGATCTGGCATTACATGTTTAATTAATTTAATATTTATTGTTTGGATTTAACATTATTAAATTATTAATAAAAAAAAAATCAGTACACAGTCACCCCTTTTCCTGGAAGACAGCGATTACTACTACAAGCAGGGGCTTTGCAGTTAGTTGCAGCTAATTTATGCTCTCCAGTTTCATTCCCTCCTTAGGTTTGCATTGCCTCCCACAGAGGCAGTAATGGTCATTTAGCTTTATAACTCTCCCTGGCATCTCTCTCCCGCATTGCTACTAGTAATCTCAGACTTTTGAACTCTTCTCCAAAGCCAAGTGAAATTCATTTCTTTATTTGAAAGAGAACACTTAATTGGATAAAGAAGTGGCATGTTGCCCCTGTAGCTTAGCTAACAATAAAATACGAAACATGCATTTCTTCGTGTAAGGAGAAACCTGTACTTTTCCAGTTTATCCCTTCTTCTGCCTGTTGGGACTGAGGAAGATTACTTTGAAGAAATAGCAGTAGCTTCCTCAGTGCATTTTGATGCAAAAAAGGTTATATGCACCTGCCATTTTTTGACAAGCATTTGCTACCAGGCTGTAATTTAACTAGATTATATAAAAATATATCAAGAACTGTCAGCAAGTACTGAGCCACTCTGAACTGACATGACGTAAAAATCTGTCGAGGGAAGAAATACAGCTTCTCCCTTTGGTTATGAGTTATTAGAAAAAATACAATAGCTGTTGTAAAATGTGTAGGCAATGCAGTTCAAATGCTTTGGTGTCATCTATAGACATGGGAAAGACTGTTTAACACAGATTATGATCTAATGAGACCCTTTGAGGACAAAGAGCAACAAAGGACACTCAGATGTCATATGGAAAACAAAGCCAGAAAGAACTTCTTTTTAAAGGAAAACTTCACATCTTATGGCAGCAACAGCAGCCCATTCTTGTTTTCTATACCATACATACCAACCTTCAAGAGGAGGGCATCAATATTAACAAACGTATACAGCAAAAATACTCTGGGTTAGTGAAAACTCATTACATACCCTACGTCATAAGAACACAGGAACAGCCAAACTGGAATAAAATAAAGATCCCTTCAACTCAGTAGCATCCATCTGGCAGCAGACAAGAGCAGGTTCTTTCGAAAAGGGTGTAAGAACAGTACAAGGATGAAAGGACACAATCACTGACTTCCAGATGTTCTGGCAATCTTCCAGTTAGGGATTTCTCAACTTAAAGGCTGCTTTCTCATCACTTTGCTGGAGCTTTCCTACATTAGTTGCTCATTTGATCCATTTACTACTCTGCCATCCAAGATATCTCATTGCCTACACATCTACCCAACTTCCAAGGTCAATTTAAATGAAAGATTACGTCTCACAGTTAGTAATGCAGCAATTTCATATTAATTCCTTTTGAAAAACACCTTGTCTTAGTGATTTACTTTTTTTTCATTATATACTTGTAGGTTCTTTGCTTCAGTCTTGTCTCCTTCAACCACTTCTTTCATTTTCAATCACACACTTGTTAACAGAACCTCAGGAAGACTTCCTGATTCTGAAGTGTTTTAAAAAGCTCCCAATTTGTCCATCTTTAACAAACTTTTCTTTAAGACAATTTGCTTATGAACCAAGTTTTTTCAGTTATCTTAGCAGCCTGTATGTTAATTTTCATTTCCCCCAAACCTGAATATAATTACTGTTATTTGCAAGAGTAAAATTTTGGTTTTCCTCTTACTTGCTTTTACTTCTTACTCTGTTCATTCTCATCAGCTTTTTGTGGCTTTCTTTTTTAAAGAAATAAGACAATAATCATGATTTATGACTTGTCTTGAGCTTCCAAATGTATCATTAAGCAAGTTTCATACAACTTAAGTATTTTACCCCACCAGCTGCTTCTTTTTAACCTTCATCACTTTTAAGCAGTTTCCCTTTGTATATGTTAAGCACACCCATAAGGGACTCATCCTAGACCTAGAGGATTAGAAATCAGAGATACAAGCTCCAACACAAGTTAATAGTTACAAAATTTTGCTTGTAATTATAACAGATCTTAGAGTCCTAGTCTTAGAGCCAGTACCTTATTATATTCAGCACTGAGCTAAGACAACATAAAGATGTTTTTCACCCTAGCAGAGGACCCCTGACAGTCCCAGTGTGAAAAAGGAGTGATAATACAGACTGAGAAAGATACCATTGTTCCCTTTTTTTTTTTTAAATAACGAAATACAATGCATCATTAAGACAAACACAGTTTCCTCTTCCTATTTGTTTTGCGCACCTTAACGCAGCAGAAAGACCGAGGAGGACAAATACTACATATTTAACACCTGTTTGTACAAACATTTAAAGATATAAATAATCTTCCTTGTCAGAATAGGACCACAGATTAAAGAAGTACTCACTGACAGCTACTGTAATAATAGTTGAGTTGGTTAAAGAAACAGCTAGAGGAAAGTAAAATGAAATACAGCAATCTCAAGGGTAGTTCTACTATGGCAGCTGGTGTATTATGCCATGCTGCACAGCAGCCAAGGGGAAAAAAAAATAACAACACACCAGTGACTCTACAAAGAGCAGTTTTATTCTGTTCATTATTCCTTACTCCATTTAAGATGCCTGAGTACAGCCATTACACAGCCATTGACTAATAAGTGAAGCTACTATGCCAACTTTAATTGCTAAGGTCAAACAGGGACTGCACATAAGACATCAACTCCAGGCATCTGTGAGCACAATTCACTCTAATTATTCATGGATCAATTTTGGAAGTCCTTTCTTCTGAGACATTAAATTTGCCCTTTCCTGAAAGAACAGCACATTGGAAACCAACACACTCACCCCAGCAAGATCTCCAAATGCTTTTTGCCTCATATGCCCTCTGTGAGGCATGCTGCTGGGGTCCCTTTGATTTTATTCCACATACTGCTTCGCATTGTACCACATCCCAGCTAGCTTGTCAGCCACCAGTCAGCATACTGCACTCTCTTAGAAGTACTTCTTTATATGGCAACTCTGCTAAAGAAAAGGTATACTAAAAAAATCCACCTTATGAAAAAAAGACTATTTCACATCCCAGT
>NW_009614758.1:28468-45466 GCF_000690535.1 Cariama cristata
ACACAAGACTCAGCCCTATTCATACTAAATACTAGTTTTTTAGTGTCATAGCAGTATATATGACAACACCTGAACTGTCTATCTCCAATGGAGTTCAGAGCAAGGGGCACACATCACATTACCCTCAGATGGAAGTGGAGACCAAAGGTACAACTCACGTTTTGGCATCCTCCCTTCTTCTGGCAGAAGCACGTTCTGAACACGCCATGTTTCCTAGCATGCAGGACCAGCTGCAGCAGCCCCTTCACGCTGCGCCTAACCTCACCTGCCTCCTGTCTGATGCTTCCCATGCCTGGGAAGCAGCAGCAGCAGTCCTGAGCACCAGGATGAGGGAGAGGGAGCATTACAGCTCCTTGCTGCTCTACATGGCTGCCCGAACAGATCCAGATGCTTAACTGGCTTTGTGCAGCCCTCTCATACCTCAGTGCACTGCAAGAACCAGGTGTGCAACGTCTACAAAGGCTTGCTCAACCCTCTGGCCTTCATACAAATTTCAAAACTTACAGTCCAGTAGCATAATCGTGCCCTGAGCAGGAAGGACTCCATGCCATGAAACGATACGCATAGGAGCAGTGAAGGACAGTGACAGCTTATATTCACCAAGTATTCTTATTCAAGCTCTCTCTTCATTTAACTGCCAGCAGGCGGGTAGAGTTGTGAGAGGTCAGAGCTGCTGCAGTACTGAAATTATTTTAGAGTCAACAGCACCAAACTGAAATTTAACCTAAATGCACTCAAGTCTGCAACTTCCCCATATGCGATTATTATTTACATCTCAAGACACAGCTCCTCAAAGTCCCTCACAGTACGGACAGCACAATGAAAACGCTGCTTTTTAAAACCAGTTACTAGATTGCCTGGGGTAAACCGTGGTATAGTGAATAGATTGCCAACCCTGTGCAAATCAAAGCATAATCACGCAACATTCAAAATATCAAAGACACTAGAAATATTTGCACGGGTGCACTACAATATCATGTCTGTCATTCAACACTGATGGAAAATGATGGGTGCACTCTCTAAATTAAATGCAGTTGATCTGAAGTTACTAAAAGTAATTATTTACAGTATACTTTTTGGCAGAGACATTTTTCTCTAGTGGTACACACGAACTGAAGTGTAATAGACTTCAGTAAGGGTGAAACACTACCTACGATGTCATTCCAGTCCTGTAAGTATCCACCAAGGAGATTCATAGTAATACAAATTATTTATATATCTCTCGCCAACACAGAAGCATGTTAATTCTTAAACAGAGGAGTTTCTGCAAAAAGAAAATAAATTACGTAGCAATTGCGTTTTTGCCAAAAACAAACATGCTTCGTCCCCCAATACCTAATCCACTATTCGCTTGACCTGATCTAATCATAGACCCAACTAGATCATGATTTAATCTATTTAATAAACTCAAACTTGGAGAATATATGGGGCAATTAAAAATGAAGGCAAAAACCATAGGTACCCAAAATGAAGAAAAACATTTGCTTGAACTGTTAAGTTCGATTAAGCTCCAGAGCTATGGCCATGTTAACAACGTTGCGAAAGAACATAGAATTATTCTTCTCTTCATGGCAACTTCCCTTGTGTTTATGTTTTGGATTAAAAATTAGTTTATAGCCTGTTATACAGGATATAGAACAGCTATAAGAAGTTATTCAGGACAGTAAGGACAAAGGATGACCAATGGACTTCAGAAAATTCTTCTGAGCCTGAGCAGCTGGACAAGAAGGAAGACGTAACTCACTGTAGATTAATGAAAATTAATAAAGCATGACATGGTGAAGCACAGAAGCATAGAACGGTTTGGCTGAAAGGAACCTTAAAGGCCATTCAGTTCCAAGCCCCCTTCCATGGGCAGGGACACCTTCCACTAGACCAGGCTGCTCAAAGCCCCATCCAACCTAGCCTTGAACACTTCCAGGGATGGGGCATCCACAGCTGCTCTGGGCAACCTGTTCCTGCTCCAACAGGTCCATGTCCTTCTTGTGCTGAGGACCCCAGAGCTGAAGGCAGTACTGCAGGAGGGTCTCACCAGAGTGGAGTAGAGGGGCAGCATCCTCTCCCTCAACCTGCTGGTCACGCTGCTTTGGATGCAGCCCAGGACACGGTTGGCTTTCTGGGCTGCAAGCACACATTGCTGCGTCATGTTGAGCTTCTCGTCAACCAGCACCCCCAAGTCCTTCTCCTCAGGGCTGCTCTCAATCCACCCTCCACCCAGCCTGTATTTGTGCTTGGCATTGCCCCAACCCATGTGCAGGACCTTGCACTTGGCCTTGTTGAACCTCACAAGTTCGCAGAGGCCCACCTCTCAAGCCTGTTCAGGTCCCTCTGGATGGCATCTTTTCCCTCCAGCACCTCCTTGTTGGTGAGAAGAAGGTCCAGCATAGCACCTTTCCTCATTAGCTCCTCTGTCACTTGGAGAAGGAAGTTATCATCAACACATTCCAGGAACCTCCTGGATTGCTTATGTCCTGCCATGTTGTCCCTCCACCACATATGAGAGTGGTTGAAATCACTCATGAGGACCGGCGCTTGTGAACATGAGGCTGCTTCTATCTGTCTACAGAGGGCCTCATCTGCTTGGTCCTCCTGGTCGGGTGGTCTGTAGCAGACCCCCACTATAAGATCACATGTCCCAAATGTATATATTTAAAACAAAGACAATTCTAAATTCTCGTTCCAAACTTTAACACCTGTTTATTTGGATGCAATGTTAACTCTATGTGTCTCCTTACCTAGAACAGTTGTGGACCAAATCAAAATCGTAAGAATGGAGACTGTGGATAGGTAAATGCCTGTTTTGTCCAGCATCCTCTGTCTCACAACGACTAAATATCTAGAGAAGAGTAAGAACAGGGCAGTAGGACATCTCCCCTTTACCCATTCTTGCTTGTTTCCAATTCAGATCAAATTCCTTGATATGGGTATGTCTTCTTTGTTGAGAATCTATTGATGGATAAGTCTTTCACACACTTTCTCGGTCTCCCCTGAGTTACTTAGTGCTAGAAATACAAATCTTTAGTATGAATTATAACACTTAAAAATGGACTTAGAAGTATCTTCTTCTGTTTTTTACTAGCTTTATATCGGCTCCATTTGATGTTTCCTGAAGTTATTGTATTGGAGGAGACAATGAACAGTCAAACACTGAGGTTTTGATGGTTTGAGATGGTTTACTCAGTGGCACAGTGTATTCTTCATTATTTTTTTGTTTCTTGGTAAATTCCAAACACTTGACACAGGCTTTTTGGAAAGTTGTTGAGATAGGCTTCTTATGTAGTTCCAAATTTTTTTTGAAAATCACAGATCAGGTTCTTATTTCCACACAGTAAAAGGTAGGTTAGAGCCCACCATTTTAATACACAAAAGTTGGGATTATTTCTCTGGTGCCTTTTCACCTTCATCTCTCCCCCTCTACTCTGCTTTGGTGAGTCCCCCCTGCAGTACTGCCTTCAGCTCTGGGACCCCCAACACAGGAAGGACATGGAACTGTTGGAGCGAGTCCAGAGGAGGCCACAAAGATGATCAGAGGGCTGGAGCATTTCTCCTGTGAGGACAGGCTGAGAGAGCTGGGGTTGTTCAGCCTGGAGAAGGCTCCAGGGAGACCTCAGAGCAGCCTTCCAGTACCTAAAGGGGCCAACAAGAAAGCTGGGAAGGGACTTTTTACAAGGGCCTGTAGTGACAGGACAAGAGGCCATGGCTTTAAACTAGAAGAAGGAAGATTTAGATTAGATATTAGAAAGAAATTCTTCACTATGAGGGTAGCGAGGCACTGGTACAAGTTGCCCGGAGAAGCTGTGGATGCCCCATCCCTGGAAGTGTTCAAGGCCAGGTTGGATGGGGCTTTGAGCAACTTGGTTTGGTGGAAGGGGTTCCTGCCTGTGGCAGGGGGGGTGGGATTGGGTGCTGTTTAAGATCCCTTCCAACCAAACCATGCTATGATTCTATGATTCAAAAAAGGAAAAAGAGTGCAGTTTGAACAAAAGAAAACTTCAAATCAAAACCAGTGTCTGCATGAGCCTTTATTGGGAGTTACAACCACAATGGATTTAGATCTACTCTTGGGATTTCCATGCATCAACAAGCCTAAGCAGTTTATTAGAGACTTGCTGTTTGCCATGAGCATTGGAACACACAATGGATGTGTATAAACATAGGCACTTTTTACCTAAGACAACCACCTTTCTTTTTTATAACTACTTATTTTCTTATTTATTTTTAAAGCTTGGAATTTCAGAAGAGTCTTTCTCCAGACCACGCCCTCGAGTCAGTGTGTATATAAAGCACACAAATACCCCAGCCCAAATTACTAATTATTTAAATTCTGTTGCAATTTACAAATGGATTGGGAAAGTCTATTGCTAAGCACCAGTTTCTGGAAAAATCTAATATATTTGGCCATAGCTTGGTTATACCCAGTACGTACTACAGCACCGAAGCCTTCTCAGCACACAGCATGGATCTTAAACCAAAAGCTTTAGTTGCAGTGTAACTGTTCCACAAAGGCAGAGCTACATATATGCATATAAATTTGCATGTGTGTGTGCGCCTGATATACATGTGTATATAACCATGCCCTCATGCTGATGATGCTCAAGGGCTGCAGCTGCTCCTCTCTGACAGACAAAGAGAATTGAAGAGGCAGGACCTGATCTTCAAGCTGCTGGTTTTCAGCTGGTGCCAGAAGCGACGCTCACACAGCTGCCATAAAAGTATTACCAACCTACCTATCCTCTAAGTGCAAGTAGTAGATACAGACTATTTGGGTCTGTGGTTTACATCACCCATTGCTGTTCACCACCTAACATCCTGCCAACGTCTGCTCAGAACAGGAGCAAACAGGCTTTTCTTGGTAATTTTCTTTTTGTGAACAGCTAGAAAATAAGGCATGCCATTGGCAAAATTTGTCCCTATTAATGTCACATTATATGCATCACTGACTGGGTATGTAGGAAAGCTTCAGTTCTTCCCCTCTCTTCAGCTCATTACTAATGATTACATACAAAACATATGATGTGATGGGCAGCAGGTACAGCATGTTAATATGGCAACCAGTGCAAACAATTCTACCTACTTCGAAGTCGGACCCTTCCTTTCACCATCATGAAAATGGATTAAAGAAAAAAAAATAGTTCTATGAACAGCAGAACTAGCAAAACCTTGTTTCCCCACAGATTTGCTTCTCACATGTGCTCTGTTGCCTCACTTAAAGTCACTCTCTCCAGTCTCTCCTGAATCTTCCAGCACTCCTCACCATCAGCTGGGCCACAGGAAGCGCTGCACCCTGCTCAGTAACAACTTACAGTTGTGCTAAGCCATGGTCAACCTGCATGTATTCATCCATCATTTCACTAATCAAAAGTTCCCATCTTTACCTGCAAAATTCATAAGAACTTAATGGCTTGGATACCTTCATTTCTCTTTCAGATCGGGCTGAATTTGGCCAACAACTTCCAAAGATACTAGAAGAAACAAAGAACAGACCATCTTACAAACCTCACATTACTAAGAATCAAGGCAAAATAGGTGTTACGTATATTTTTTACCTCTGGGTTCTGAACCTTTAGACCGAAGTCACAATCCCACAGTTTTCCCTCAGTAAACAAGACATTTTTATAAGAAACACCACACTCATGAAATCATGAGTGAAGAGTTTCAGAAAAAAAAAAAAAAAGAAAAAAAAAACAACCCACACGCATGTACATAGATTCATTGAAAAGACTCATGGAAAGTGGAAATATGATTGACAGCTCTATACACTAACAGTATTCCCAAGTAATTAGCAAATAAGTAGGTACAGACCTAAACAAGAGAATAAAGTTTCTTAAAACTATTTTTAAAAGAGTCTGTCTTTCATATTCTCAAAAAATAGTTATATTAAAAGAACATTCTAATCCTGGGTACTCCATTCACATCAGTTCATACTGACTAATCCTCATTCTAACCTACCCCATCAATGACTCTTCCACTGAAATGTTAACAACTACATTATAAAAACTCCAGCCACACCGAGCCTCTGGGCTAACAACTTCATACTGGTTAAAGGTGACAAGGCCAAGACCAGGAGCCACAGACGCAGCCGGATTCTCATGTATTGAGATCACTGATGAGATTCGTTTGACCTGTCAATTAGAGTATTTTTGCAGACAAAAGACTGGGGGAAGGGAGCTGGCAGATGGATAGTTGAAGTTCAAACACAAAGAAAAGGGACGGATGTTAAAGCACTTCAGAAAATACTAGTCAAAGTTTGAATGATGAATCTGTCGGGAAAAACAAAACAACCAAAAAAACACCACCACACAACCTATATTTGGATCATCTTCAAAAAAACAACCCACCAAAGCAACAAAACCACACAACACAACCACAACACTAGTCAAGCAAGGAGAATATCCAGATATATATTGCTATATGGAGAAAACAGGCAAACCAAGCACAACATAGATTAGGAGCACAAGGAACATTGTATTTATTTTCAGTGTAGTTTTTCCTACTTACAGCATTTTCCATACTACTGCCTAAGAGAAAAAATGTACAGCAGATATGCAACAGAGTTACTTAGCAGGTCTTTCCTTCTTTACGCATGCCAGAACAAGCTAAATCACATTCAGACTTTGGAAGCTCCATTATATCCAATCATGCAGCAACTCCTATCCCCAAGGAAAAGGCTGGCAGCTTCCTTTCATGCCTGGCATTCTCCAAACACCTTATTCCTACATTTTGGTTCCAGATTATTATCACCACCTGGACAAATCAAAAGACGCTGCTGTGGAGATGTCACCAACATCTACATAGGAAGACACGACTGGTAGATAGGGCCATCTGCCATATTTCCAATCACAAGCAGAACCGACCAAGTACTATACAGCAGGGTAATGGCAAATAAAGAAGTGAGAGCCTCTCTTAGAGGAAGCAAGGAGACATGAGTAAAGGGGAAGAGACCCCTGAAGAAGAACCTGTGTATTTGTCTCCCAGTACCCTTGTTCCCAGAATAGAATCCATTTATTTGTGGCAGCACTACAGGAATACACTCAAATTCATCTCTTAAAATAACAGCCACCAAAATAGCATGTGTCCCAATGTGTTCCGGGGCTGTATAATTCCATGTCAGGGATCAATGCTGAATCCAGTCTTAGGCGATCACAAGTGAAACTGCAGAAAAGTTTACATCTCACCTTTCCTTAAGTGTACTTCTGCACTGCCACACACTTAGCCACTTAGAATAATTGAAAACCATTTCCATTTATAAAGAAACAATTCTGTTGGTTGCAGGCATATCACAAGGGAACAGAAAGATGTGGTCAATTTTCAGGGTTATAGGAATGAAGTATGTAGAACAGCAGTTTTGCAGAGTTCTGGTAACTATATTTAAGAAGAGATCAACAAACAAATTCTTAATAACCCACCAGCCTCAGAAATTGGGAGATATAGAAGCAGATAAAAATCCCTACTATAAGCTTAGTAATGCATTTTATTCTTCCATTATTTTAGAACAAAATATTATAAAACTGTTTTAAAGTAAAGATTCCTTTACCCCCAAACCTCATCTAAGCAAAACATCAAGTAGTCCAACATCCTGATGCAGGCTTTCTATATCCATAGGAGAGGAAAGTCTAAACAGCAGTTATTAGACCACTTTCATAGGGCACACTACCACTGAAGTAGTTATGGTACCTGCATAGAACTGTTGAACCTGGGACAGATCGTAAGATCATAACATGTGGGTCAGCATGGAAAATGCATCTCATGCTAACTAGAAAAACTTCTTGGCATGTAGCAGGAGAATAGAGATCATGTGAAGGAAGTCTGTTACAAATAAAATGCGACTGGTGGATTTTTTGCTACACTGAGTGGACCAGATTAAGAATATAAGTGACACTGCATAAGTATCAGAGATCATTCTTAGGCTTCATATAATGGTGATATCCTGCAATAAGGAGAATGGCTGCATTTAAGCAGAATTCAGCCACCATTTGCTTTTCAGTGACAAACTTGCCATATATGTCAGGGCAGACACAGACCTGACCAGAGAGGTCTCACTTGGAGCATCTCCCACCATCTGCCATATAAAGAGAAACAGTCATACAACCATCAATTAAACATTCACAGAGGACTGCCCTGACTGTGGCTGGGTACAGAGGGAAGAACTGAGGTGAGGGCAAACTTTCAAAAACCCTAGGCACAGCCAACAGACTCAACCCAGTTTTCTACAGATTGCCAGGAGCTGCTACCAGGTTTGGTGTGTATGTCTGCACTGCTAAGAAACAGCAGTGTTCTGCAGCAGTTGGATTTTGGAAGGGAGGATAAATAAACAAATAGTGCTTCATGACTTTGTAGTACATTGCTGTTGCCTGGATAGCCAACGATGACAGCACTTCTTGTAAATGCTGATGCCCGTCAGGACAGAGGCAACCCCCTGACCAGCTGGAGACAGCCAAAGTATGATCTGTTCACAGCTATGCAAGGCCTAGTATGGCCAAGAGCTTACCAAGTACTTGTGTAAAGATTGTTCTCAATTTCGATACTAATGTCCTTCCATTCTTCTGCCATTTCTGTGCTAATGTTTGTACAGCCTTTGAAGAGAAAAGTATTACCAGAAACAACTGTGGATTGACAGCTCTACACTGTAAATAAGTGTAAAGGAAACAAAGCCTTATTGATGCTCTGTCATCTAAAAATGTTATAAACAATGTCTGTGTTACTGATGAATAAAAGAGGGCCTTGATCCTAATGAAGAGGATAGACTATCAGAGAAAAATTCACTTCCCAGCTCTATAGGATTCAGTGCCTAAACCTCGGGTATTCACTCATCTTCACTGAGCTTTGCTCCCTCCAGCCGTACTGAGGGAACAAGCTGACACTACTGCTGCAACACAAGGGATCTCAGGACGAACACACAACTGAGAATTAAGGCATTTGTATTTGGAAAAGTTCATTATAATCTTCTGTGGAAAGGCACTGTGGAAACATAAAGCATTATTAAAAGTGTGCTCTAAATAGCCTGCCAAGACAAATCCAAATACTATTTCCACTGAGAGAGACAAAACCGAAACTATTTTCTCCCTTTACTTCCTCTTGGAAACCTTCCCATAGCTAAGAGATTTCATGTCTGCTCTCTTCCCAAGTGTCACAGTTTGATCTGTTTCTGGTGTTCCAGCAGTGACTTTCTCTCTGGAGTTTGCTCCTCCAATGTGATACAAAATAAACAGCAAGGTCTGCGCCACTCTTCCCATGTTAACACAGTCTCATGCATTGTTCTACAAGATCCAGAAGTGCAAAAGACTTAACTAGACAACTGACCCAGAGAAGATGAGACAGAGCTTACAGTACCATGTTCTTCAACCTGTTAAGAAGGTCATGACCTATTTAGCCTGAAAGAGAAACAAAGATATCACAAGGTGTTAGAAAAAAAATTTTATTTGGAAATTACAACTTAGTTCCTCCATATCTCTGCTATTTTGTTCTCTTTACCCTCTTGTCCGATTCTGCCCAAATCCCTTTATGAACATAGCCATTTCTTTCCATATATATTTCTGAAAATACAGACATATTTACATTTTTAAAAAAGAACAATGTCGTACAATGACTGTGTCCCTCATTCTTACATCTCAAATCTGTCACTCTGTGATTCACCTTGCAGATCACTTTAGGAACATATAAATACACAGGAAAATGAAATTTGTAAGACATCAGCGTACTTTGTTTCCAAAACAACTAAGGAAATGCAGCAATTCCTAACTACGATGGTATTCTAGCTGAAAAAAATGACATAGTCAACCAGGAGAAGCACCGATGGCAAAAAGCTGTTTCCCACATTTTGAAAGCATCACTTTTTTCAATCATTTGTCAATATGATTTCGCCAAACAGCTGCCCCTCTGAAAACCACATCTTCTCAGCACCATCCACTTGATTTATGCAGAAAAAAATTGATTCTGAAGAGCATCACGAATAAAAATGAATAGTAAGAGTTACATCTTTGCTACATGAGCGACACGTGTAATGCCAATGTAAGCAGGAATATATTTCAAAGCAAAAACACAAGGGAGATGAAAATCCACTTCTAGGTTTTCTACACTTCCAGTGCTGTGTGTGAGTGATGTTTATGACAAAACACGAATCTACAACACACAACTTTGTTTTGTTCTTATTCACCACTATTATCCTAGAAATTCAGGAACTTTCAAATACGAACCAAACAGACTTCACATGAGAGGAAGTCATTCCAGAAAGAGGACTAAAACTAGGATTTCCCTCCCACAGGCATCTTTAGAATCTTATTTTGCTCCACTTCAGGTCAAAAATTTTAATTTTTTTGGGGGGGAGGTGGGCGGCATTGCAAAACATGACATATTCTTAAGCAATTCACCTGGACAAAATTACAAGATATTTCAACCGTTTCCCACTAAAAGTATCAACAAAATGGATATTCCAGCAAAACATATTTATTTAATCAAAACAGTATTTTCCAGTATTATAAATTTTTTACCAGCTCCTATCATTAAGAAAGCCAAAAATGAGCAGTTTAGGGACAACACACTTTCCTGTCACTCATTACCATGGTAAACTGATGCCTCATTTAGCTTATTAAAGAACATCTCAACAAAAAAAGCACAGTATGTTTATCATTCTATAACATACCCGAGCTGTCAAGTCAAAACAGCATCAGGAAACGAACATCACTAATATTCCTGTTCCCCATATTTGAAGGCTAAAATACTGGTTCTTAGCAGCTCTTGGGTTGTGAGGCTTGAGCACATCAGCAGTCTGCCAGTTTGCAGCAGTGGGCAGAGGAGCTAAGTCTTATTGGGGCCCATTTGCCAAAGCACACGCTCAGACTGTGGTCCTGACCCAGGCTGTCACAAGTGAGGACTTGTACAGCAGCCACTGCTGCCAAAGCATATTCTGGGAAGCTGGCACCTTTCAACTGCACTGTTTTGTTATCTTCCCCTTCCTCCCATCTCAGCCCCAAGAATCCTTATCAATCTTGGTGTTGAGTTCAGGCTCAAGGATGAAACATCAGTCCCTAGCCTGTTGCAGACTGAGATGTGTTGGTCAACAGGCATCAGTGCACTGCTCTACATCATTTCAAATACTATTATTTGTCACTCAAAAATCAAGGCATTAGAGTACATGCATGCTGCACACATTTTATCACCTCTGCCTGCACATTCCACAAACCCTTTGCGTTTTGCCTCTCACAGATTACATGTGCCATTTTACACAGCTCCCTACACCATCCCCTTCACATTCAGGCAGTTTGTCCCTTCTTCTTCTCCCTGACAAAAGAGGTTCAGCCTTATCCTCTAGAAATAGAAACCTAAGCTGTAGTAGCACTAAAAAGCAAAGCACAGCAAAAATAAGGTTTCCACCTCCTTGTCTCAGTCTGAACCACAGGCTATTGAGAAATGTAAGACTTCAAGCTCCAGCCTTAGAACTGCTCTTTTGAATGAGGGACGCCTAGAAGTGGTTCAGGTTTGAATATAAAGCTCTGGCTAAGGTTGCATCTACCCTACCATTTATTTCTGAAGCTGTAGTGCATTTCTGAAGCAAATCTCCCAGTTTTCCCAACCTACCATCAGTTGGGTTGATTTGCAGCACAGTTTCGGTGTACCTGAGCTACATTCATTTTAGAGAAAACTAAAACATAAGCTCATATTCAGGTGCATACCAAGGGCACTCCAAATACTAAAGAGATCAAAGCAATGACTGGATAGTTGGATGGCTTCAAGCCGTATGAATGACAGAGATGTTCAGTCCAGACCACCAGAAAAAAAACTTGGTGAAAAGTAAACCCCAAGGGGCCTCAGCATCAACTTTTGACCTTCTGATTCTCCCTTCCAAAAATCTAAATGACATCCATAGGATTAAACTGATTCTTTCAGAGCATTATGACAGTAATGTCTCAGATTGGTTCATCCAGTTTCTTACCAAACATACTCATGTATCAATGCCCTCACTCAGTTCTAATGAGACCAAAATAAGCCCAGAATCCCGGTAAAGGTCACATCACTTACCAGGCCATTGCAAGCGCTGATCACTGCTGTCCCGCTTCCAGAACCTGGCTGCAACACTGTGCCAATGAAGTGGCAAGGAACTCCCGAGTGAGCTGCAATCTTCGAACTAGTGTGGCTGCCACGTCTCCTTTCTACTACATAGTTATGGGAAAGAAATCCCATGTGGACAGTCAAGTTAAAAAACAGATCCTTCTCTTCATGGTTAATTTTGTAATATACCGCATTTTCCTTTTTGCTGAGATCTCTCTTCTTCCTTGTGTCTGAGGTATGTTGGTGTAAATTAAAAGAAAGAAAATGCCCACTTGCATCTACTCTTGCTGGATCAACCACGTGGTACTCTGGCAATGTCTTGATAAATTGCTCTGAGAGAAAGGGGGGAAAAAAAAGAAGCAAAACAAGAGTGAGTGCTAGCCTGTTCAGATCTTGCACGATTTAAAGGGAAACTCAAAAGTGACTACAACGCACCACACCGTCCTGCCAACACAAAGGCAGGCAGTGCACAGATCACTGTGAAATACAATCCTTATTTGGGCTTTCTACTTTCCCATTATAACACTCAATTTAGAAGCTAAACATTCTTCTTTTCAAACATTTTGTCACTAGTCATATAAAAGATTGACTGTCACACACACTCCCTTTCCCAATCCCGCACAGCTCGGAACCCTCTCTGCCCTAGGTCCTCAGCACACAATGCTCCAGTCAAGATCATCCTCACACATCCAGAAAGCTGACCACCTAAAGTGGGAGACAGAGTCTTACAAATATACATGGGTTAAAAGAACACTACTAATTGGCTTGATAGGCGGTAGCAATAGCACTTCAGTAGCATCAGCTTTAGCAGATGTTGCAGCAGAGGAGGGAATTATGAAGAAGGGTTTGAAGGGTAATGAAATAACTGTGCCCTTTTGTACAGGGGGTTCCAACCAGGATAAGATTGGACATCTTATCACTTCTCAGGATTCAGCAGGGGAAAAAAATCTTTACTGGCATTCTTGCCTCCTGCTGTGATACAGAACAAACAACAGCTGTTCCCAATCTTTTTTTTTTTTTTTTTTAAATTAGTGTAAAACTCAAAAGCCCCAAGCAAATAACATAAATCCACACGAAACACAGTCCCTAAGAACTCATACCCTGAGGGCCAGATCTTCCACTAGCATACTTGACTTCAGCCCAAGAAATCACAGTTTGAACGTATTTCATCGAAAAGAAATTGTGAGGATAAATGTCATTCCAGTTCCTCTTTCCCCAGGGCTGTTTTTCATTCCCAAAGTCCCAGCCACTTATACATGAAGCGTTACACCTTATTCATTAATTAAGCTGGTTAACAAAGCAATTAGCCTGCTCCAGATACTTCCAGAGCAATTTACTCCTCCCTAGGACTGGTAAGACAATCCTTCTAGAGACACTTTTCTTTCCACTGCCTGCACCTTCAAAGCGACACAGGATAAATCACGCCCAGACAGATAGCTGTCTGGATTGACCCCTTTCAGAAAGGAACATATCTCCTTTGCCCGCATTAGCTGCAGTATCAGACATGGCTGCTCATGTTTCCTCAGGCCATGGATCCCTGAGACACGTGCACTGAAACACTCCCAATTCAAAAAACCACAAAACAAAACACACAAGAACCCCACTTCCCAGCACATATACAAAATTACATGAGAAATTTGGCCTTGTCTCAGTAGCATCTTTATTCCAGAAGCAAGCTTATTCTCATACACAACAGACTTCTTTGTACACAAGCCTTCCCACCAGCCTACAATGACTTCATGCCTTTGCAGGAGAAGTCACAGTAGTGAGCTTTTAGACCTCTACAGTGGCAGGTCTTGACAACACTAACACCTACCACAAGTTCAGAGAGACTTCTCCTGCCCTTGTCCACACAAGCACAGCGGGGACTGAGACACTGAAAACTCACTCTACATCTTCATGCCTGCAGTTTACTCAGCCCGTAGACAGCACGAAAGGTGCCAGCTGCCCAACAACTTAGCTGAAGCTAAACCAAGGTCCCTCCTTGCTCACACTCAAGAGTGAAGCAAAAAATGAGCAGGAAGAAGAGAGGAGAAACACCTCAAAAGAAGACTCAGCTGCAGAAGTTGAACTATAAGACTTCTGGGAAGTCCCACATCCCATACTGTGCTAGTAAAGACAGGCTAACAGAGAACGCTGCAAGACCAGGCTCCCATTTCTATGGTTTTCAGCACTGCTCATGAAATAATCAAATTAAATGCCTGAAGGAAAACTTACTTATTCGCTGTCACTGTGTGATTTGCCTCTGCTTGATGTCTTGAGCTTCATTTGTCGTGGCTTAACTGTTAAACTCCATGCAAGACCAAAGACTTGCAGTTTTGGACTTCAAACTATTCGAGGAAGTTTTTTATTTCATGACTATAGTAATTAGTGTGTAGAGGTTAAGGCAAATTAAACATCCTCACCAGTAAAAGCGAAAATAATGCCTAAGCAACTGGTGGCAAGAGGATTATTAAAGCAGAGAAGTCTAACTTCTTCCACCCACTCTTTAAATACTCATTTCTGAATGCTAGTCACTGGAGAGGGGAATTACGCTGCAACAATAATATACTGTAATATAACAGCAGAAATGAATTATTAAAAAGTTTTCAAAAGACCAGAGGGAATAAGATTATAACACAACAAAGTTTAGCAAGATGAGGCTAAAGATATTTCTGCAAGTAATCATTGTCAGTTTTGGCTAGACCGTTGGGTACAAGTTAGCAAAGACAATCCTACCAATAACAGAACAATTTACTGACCTCCACATTAAGCCTAACATACCACTTGACCTGTCTAGCTGGAGAAGAGTCTAAAACAAAGACAGGAGGTATAATTTTGGTGATACCTTTCTGCCCTTCTAGGAAAGAATAACACTCAACTAGAAGGCAGAGGCAACAGACAGAGTAACTTAACACATGCAACCCAGAATGCAGAAAAGTAGGAGTTGTATTCTTCAACACTGACTGCCTCAATTTTCCTAAAGTAATAATTAATTCATATTAAAACACCACAGGATCCCAAAAAACTTAGTGCCAGCAAGCATTAAATAGAGGGAATCTCTTGCAGTGCCACTGACAAGCCTTGGGGCTCGCACATCGCAGCATCCTCCCTGGCCACCTAGAATACTCTCCACTCCAGGGAAGCCCTGCCTGCCAACTGGCACGGCTCAGGTTTTATAGGCCAGGAAAGGGAAGACTTCCCTGGGTGGCTTGTGTAGCTCCAGAGAATGCTCTGTCTTTCCACAGCTGCAGACTAAGCATGCTGGCTTGCATCAGTGTCACAAGCAAGACCAAAACATCACACTGAGCAGGACCCGTTCAAGTCTGTACTTTGCCTCGCAATCATGGTGTTTGCACAGGCCCTTCTGGGCACACAGGACAAGCAAGGTTCAGGCCCTTCACGCTTGTTTGATGAGTCTAAGATATGTTTAACTTGTTGCAGAAACCTTCTCTGTAGACCCTCTTAATTCTGCATCATTGAAAACATCTGATAATATTCAAAAACACTGCTGCTGTCTGTTCTGCTCCTCTGTGGATTCAAACTCACCACACATGGCAGAGAACCGCCTACATTAAGAATGGCTGCACACAAAGTGAATATACTAGAATAAAAACATACAGAGTCTGTCACACATGACATGAAAAGCACAATTTCTTTTAAACACATAATATGTTTTCTGACAAAATTCCTTTAAAATGTGACACATCATCATTTGCTGTTGTTTCATCTCCATCTTTGTAGTTCATCTACATCTGCCTCTCAGACCCTCTGGCTTCTTTTCAAACAATTCCTTGGGATAGGAAAGTGTTGCTCATCTCTGCAGGAAGCGTCTTCCGGAGCCAAAGAAAGGCTCTGTATCCAGGAAACACCCCAAACTCTGAAGCCCCATGGCAAGGAGTAGGTCTACAACAGTCAGCAAGGGCATCCTTAACCGTCTCACCTACCGCACTCGTTGTGGATGTGGAGGGAGAACATCACTTAACAGTCACTTCAGCTACACCAGATACAAATTTTAGTCCTTCACACTTAGCACAATTCAATCTTCCATCGTAAAAAATTAGCCAAATTTTGAACTGTCCCTTTACACAAAGCTATTTGCAAACTCTTGGAAAAGCCTAGGTTTTTCATGCCTGGAAAGATAAATTAATCCTCTAGTCATTTCCAAATGCCTGACAATTAAACAGCTTCTATGCGCTAACACAGTCATCCCTGTTCCGTCCCATGCAGAGTCACAGGAATGCAATGATCATTTGCATTCACTCTAAATGAATCCAGCAGGAACTAGCACCAGGATAACTGTTCACTTTTGAGAGGGCTTACTTAACCGTTTTTCCTTTCCACGATCGCTGAGGGCCACTGTGTTCAAGCTCTCTCACTGACAGCACCACAGCTGTTGATCGCATCAGGAAAGCTTTCAGGAAGCAACATTTCCTCCTACGCTTTCAGGTCTTCTACCACCAAGCAGAGTCTTCCAGCTAATCATAATTTTTCTCTCCTGGGAGCCGCTTCTCTGATTTTCCTTAAACAGGCAACAGGATAAAGTTCCTGAGTTACACTCTCCCAAGGAGGTGTGCAGCCAGTACCAACTGGGGGAATGAAGTTAATCCACCTGGGGGAGCAGCCTCAAGAGACTCCTCTCGCAGATGAAGCCTCGCTTTTAATTTACCTTTCTCCCTTAATACAAATAACTCACAGTGGGGTTTATAGCCTGATAACACCAATCCTCCCGTAGTCTGTGCTGCTGTGGTACAAAAGCGACCGTTTACTTAAGGGAAAAAAAAAAATCGGGACAGTAAACTTTTTCAGTACAAAACGATTCTAGTATTTACAGATGCTTCTTAACGAGGAAGACGAGCAAAAAGCAGGATTTAGCAATACCCTCATCTGCACAGTGCAACTCAATGACTTCTAAAAAGCAGCAGGAAGGCACAGCCAGAGCTGTGGGCTCCCACCGCAAAACTTTAAAGTCTG
>NW_009614759.1:0-18552 GCF_000690535.1 Cariama cristata
CAAGCAAATTGTAATGGTATTCCAAGAGTTAAATCAGTACTGGTTTCAATACCGGCAGCATTAGAAGGGAACTTGCTATTCAGGCCTGGTTCAAAGCAGCTGTAATCACAGTAAGTTTCTTTTCCTTGAGCTGAGGGCAGAAGAGTTCACTTTCTCAAACACATTCATGAAAATAGGACATATTTCTGTTTAGGAAAAAAAATAACTGTTTTTCAAGACTTGATTATAGTTAAAAATATCTATTGAATTTGTAGATATCAGTTCAGTCTGAAGACCTTGCTAGAAAAGTGTTTTCACAGCAGATAAGTAAACCTTTATTTTGTGCCTATATTGAATGTTTTTCTTGAATTTTGAAATAATTCAACTGTGTTTTTTCATCTTCTCAGTTTTGAGAACATATTAGATCAATTGTACTATGATTGAGTGTGCAACCATCAGCCGAGAAAACAGATCAACAAACATATTCAGCAGCCTGCAGGCAAAACATTTTGAATAAACCAAAAATAAAGTTTGATAATATACAAACAAGCACTATACATGGTCCCTTATGAGCCTTCTCCAGCATTTTTCGCAGAAATGAATGGCTGAAAGGGTATTAGAAATGCTGAGGAATATTTATGCTCAAAGAAGTTCCCTAACTTCTAATTAATTTCAGTTTACTGCAACAAATTGCTGTCTTGCAACGTAAGACAACCTCACTGAGGACAATGCTAATGCTCATCAGAAAAATATTTTCCCTTTAAATCAAAGCAAAGACATATAAAGCCTAGCCAAGGTGTATGTGGCATAGAAAAGGCTTGTAAACTCCAGATGTGGAGAAAGGCGCAACTAAGACAGAACTAACAATTTAAATATCATCAGTTCCATCTTTTCATCACAGACCTCGAACTCCTCCTTAATTTAGCAATCGAAAGGTTGTACACAACATAACTGATAGGAAATAACGATTGCCTTCAACGCCAAATCATGTAAGATTTTGCAGTTTTAAATGGGGTTCATTATTCAAATGTAAATGTCAAAGCAAAACTGGGTTGGTTTGAAAGAATTAATTTAATAAATGAATATGACTTAAACGTTAACTGTAAGGATTAAATTCGAGCAACATTTGTACGAGTGTACACAATTTTATTAACTGGTATAATTTATGTATTCATTCCTTTTTCCGCTCCATAGCAAAGAAATGGTAAGATTAAAGAAATATGTCCATACAAGTATTTGGAAGTATAAAAATTATCTTGTAATGGAGCTTATGTATATCATAAACTGTTTCTTCCAAGTCATAGCTGTAATTTTTCTTATCAAATATGAGAGCATAGCAAAGCTTTCAACATAACATAAAAATGGTTGAGAACTAGAACTGAAATGCTCCCACTATAGATCACTTCAGGCATGGGTGGATATTTGGAGACAAGGCTATGAGACACTTCCACTTCTGTCTTTCTAGTCAACTTAAGCCCACTTAAAAAATCATACCCACAGATTATCAGGGAAATAACTAGCTTTTTTGACTCCCAAGTATTTACAGATAGGTAAAAATAGTCTCAATGAAAAATGACTTAGAGATATTTATCCTGTCAAGCACATGGTTTTTCTTTACCAGGAAGGAAATTAACAATATTAAAAAAAAAAAAAAAAAGGGCGGGGGGGGTGTTGGGGAAGAGAGCAGGCAATATGGAATTTATTGAGATCTATGTTTACTTAATTATTAAGACCACCGGTTGAGGATGCCAGTTTTGCATGAAACCCTTCACCTCACATGATGTTATCGAGAACTCTCACAAGCACTCCGAGAGCAAGGTCTGCGCTAGCACATGAAGGTCTAACTACGCAAGCCACAGGAATATGAAAGCTATGGAAAACAAACAATCAGTCAGCCACCAGTCCATATAGAGGATCTCCTGGGCGGCACTTCACCGCTGGAAAAATCAAAAGCCGAGCAGGACGGCACTGTTTCTGCAGCTGAGCTTTCTGCCTGTGCCATGCCGTTGTGCTAAGCTGCACTGAGCACAGGCCAAAGTGCGTTTAAATGCCAAACTCTATTGAGCTTTTCAGTCCTGTTTGCAGGGCCCCAGGGGACCAGGGAAAACGGTCTCTTCCATCAGCACTCCCTGACTGAATAATAAGGAAAAGGGGTCTGTCTGCTTTGAGCACACACAGAGTGAGGTGGCTGCTCCTCTGAGATGCATTTTAACGGCATCTTGAGTGGTCCTGCTATTTCGTGCTGGGGCATTCCCACAGCATCTTCATTGTCTGAAAACATCCCCCTCCCATAAATGGACAAGAAGGAATGAGGAGAGAGATATAGAAAAGCATGAACAAGTATAATAACAATGTGAAATATTTCCTCTCACCATTTCTCTAGGTGTGACTCTTCCTGTTATCCCCCCTTTTCCCCTACATTGCGTTTTCTTAGATGACCTTCCTATTCCAAGACTTGAAGATGATAATAGATTGAAAGCAGGTAATGGAATGAGGATTGGTATTTCAGCTTCCTTGGGAATCTCATATTCTGATTTCCAGAAATAAGATACCCTGCAGATGAGCTCCTAAATACATACACAGCTGCCAAAAGAATAGGTCTGACTTTCAAGTATGAGGTGACTTAACCCATGAGCTGTTGAATGTTCAACTCTTTTCAATGTCGGTCTATTTATTTAAATATTTTTCTTTTAAAATCTCAGTCTAACTATGTGCTTACCATCATTCCTCACAAACACCCACAGGATAAAGACCACAACCGTACTTGTTTATTGACCAAACACCAACAGGTCCACCAGCTTTCCAGATTCTTATTTACCTAACAAGTCCACGCGGGAGGAGAAGGAAACGTTGTGAAGATGTCCCTGATTTCTTTCGTGGATACAGGCAGTTAGAGGAGGCTTGGGGCTGGATTTTGTCTTGAAATGGGGAACGAACACATCTGAAATCTAGAAAGCCCTCTTGGGTTCAAAATTACAGGCACAGTCAGAGAGAGAAAGGACGCACTTCAAAGCTAATTGAAGTCATTAGCAGTACTTTGAAGACAATAAACTGTATTTAGCAAGATTTAAAAAATGATTAATGAATCAGTCAACACACTGACTTCCCCAGTTGTTTAATATTTGTTTATTAAACAGGAAGTGATCATTTGCCATCAAAAATGAACTTTTCCAGTATAGTACACTTCAGCTGAAAACTCATTTTTCTATTTAATATCATCTACTGCGTCTACTGTTTATTGCACGCCTTCTGTAGTAAATTCCTAATTCTAGCAATTCTATTATGGGTTATACAGATTTTAGATGGAATTAGATAAATTAATATATCTTTACTGCTGAGTGCACCTATGGTAAGTATCACTCCTAGTATCTACCTCTGTGAGCTAAAAATACACATCACTCAAGCATACATTCTCTGTCCATGCGTAGCTGGGAGACAGAAAGACAAAGTATAAGAAATCACTGTTCCACAAGCTGTACTGAGTGTCTTTAGCTAGTCTGTGAATCTTTTGTAAATATTCTCATACAGACAAAGAATTTGAACTGGCTGATGTAATGGATTAATTTGCTTCAGTAACCGCGTGGTTCCAGACACAATCCATCTAAAACATAATTAAAATACATTTGGTAGATTTGAGGCTAAGCTTTTTGAGAACAACAGATTACATTAGAAAGATTTTAATGAGGCCAGGGCTGATTAAATCCTTGCTTCCTCTTTTGGATAGGAACTGGGGAATCCTCTGAATGAGGTTAACATACCGTATACCAACTAGAAGTATACAGAAAATAAGAAGAAAGGAAGGACTAAAATAATCATGGGGGCTTTTGAGTTTTTAGTAGCACAAAATGAACATGTTTAGCTTGTATTCACTTCACTAGAAGAAACACAAGGGGCTGTCATGTATCACTGTCACTAGAGCACTATTTTCTACCTATTATTCCTATATCACTTCCACAAAATACTGCTGGTTTTTTATTATGTCAGGTATGTTTTAGCATGCATCATCCTCCACAGCTGAACTAAATGCTAAGTACTCAGTGAAATAAAAACTGTTTGGGTAGAAATGTGCCACACTTGTGAAGTAATTTACATGAATTAGAATTCACATTAGCAATGTTAAATACCCTCCGATACCTCTAGATGAAAAGAAAAGTGTTGAGTCTTCTGTGGAATGACAGGATGCTTTTATAATTTTTAAAATTTACTGAGGAAGACAGAGGTAAGGTCCTCCCCAGAACCCAAATGTTGTGGGTTCAATTCCCAGCCTTGTCACATATTTTCTCTTTCTTTCACTTCAGGCAAATCACAGATAATTTCTCTACTGTCTTTGGCAGTTTTAGGACTGTAGCAATACTCAATATTTATTCTCTGTCTGCAAACTGGAGATGATTTTTTTTTTTTTTACTACCATGCTGCATGGGTGCATTCATTAGCATTTGGGAGACATCCAGATGTTAGGGTGACAGAGATCATATTAATAATCTCAGTGTTAATGATCTAACACTTATGAGTTTCAAAACAACCACCTGAATAAATGTCCAGATGTTCAAAGGGATTTACCGCCTCAGAGTTCCTGTTATAGACACCTTGCCAGGCCCTCCAACCCTCCTAGTACTAAAAACACAGGCCGTTGATTTGGGCATCTAACTATGAATTTGGGAGACCACATCTATTTTTTTAAGATACTATCCTAAGCCATCTACCTTTCCCAGAAAGAACAGGTGAAGTAGAATATCCGGAATACAAGATTTCCCTCTGTTGCCTTCCTTTAAAACCTATAGGAAAAGCGTGGGCAGTCACAAGCAGTGAGCTGGGACTTCACAGATTCAGAGGTGTTTTAACAAAGCCACCAGGATATCAGGCAATAAATCTCCACCAGCTGACTGTAACAGTTTGATTTGCTTTTAGGATACTTACATAGCAAGATGAACATTGCCCAATGTTCACCTGACGGTTTAAACTTGCCCGCTGTTATCACACACAATTCCTCGAAACCTGCAGCTACTACCACCTCTTTGGTATATGGTCATAGATTTGTAAGCTATTACAGAATTACTACTTAGCTCCCAATGTTGCATCTAGTTACTATTTTATTTCAAAATTTTATTGCAAAAATACCTTTTGTACATCACTTAGGTAAATTGTCTAATGCTATGTACAAAAAACTTAATACCGTGCTTCATCTTAAACATTTATACCATGACTTTGTTGTAAATCACCACAACGATAAGCTCACTTTGCATTTTAAAATTGAAGCAGTCTTTCCAACAGTAAGATTCAGATTAACATGCAGACAATAGCTCTTATGGCTGATTGAAAGATGAAACGTTTATTACAGTGGTTAAAAAATAATGCTAAAAAAGACTACTGAGCTTATCTGCAAGCAAATCATAACCAAGGGAATGCATTTCTCTATGTTAATCTGTTAGATCACTGAAATTAGGCATAACTGAAATATCAGACACACACATACTGCAAAAGAAGAAATACATTTATGCACAGACCCCAGTTAGAACTGGGATCTTTTAACAGTATTTTTCAGACGAGAGCTGAAATAACTCACAATACTGTGAATGTATTCTGCTAGTATGAAAATTTAACTTCTAACGACACTTAGAAATGTGTCTCAAGAAATAAGATAATTTTTCAACAATAAGGCTGAAAAAATTTTAAAAACCCAACAGATTACAAGAGTTAGGAATAGCAAAGGTCTTCAAATACAAAGAAATGGTCTAACCACCACACACACACACTTAATGGCAGTTGTAAACAGTCCAAGCAAGAGTTTACAACGTGCATGCAGGCTCAGTGTCAGTGAACCCAGAATCAGTCAGTATAAAAATAAAGACAAGGAAACAAATTCGGAGCGACCCAGCGTGTGACACAGTCACACAAAAACCAGACGGCATGTTTCAGATAGGCACACGCTTGCCCCGTGTGCTCTCACACTTGACCAAACGAGCGAGACTGCTGTTAGCAAAGCCTGAGCCCGAGGAAACGATCCGTTCAAAGAGAGGGGGTACTCCAGCCCAGGCTCACACAGCCTGCGGGGAGCTCGGAGCACCAGCCGGGGGAACGCGCCCCTCTGCACAAAGCCGTGCGAGCAGAGACACAGAGAAAGAGGTGTCGTAGAAAGAATTGAGCGAAACAAGGGAGCAACGCACAGGTCAGAATGGAAAAGGAGGAAGGCCAAGAGAAAAAGAAGTGATTACCTAGGACTCCATCAGCAAACCATCACGCACATTCTTTGTTTTTCTACCATGAGCTTCTAAATTTCTCAATTCAACAGACTATGACCTTAAGATACGCCTTCTTTTTTGGCATGCCACACCATACAGAATTATCTCTATTTTTAAAAACTGCAAGAACAACTACTACAATGAGAGTTTTCCCATTAAATATTAAAGCTTTTCTTTACTATAAATATTTTAGATTTTAAAATGTTGCATAATACTTTTAGTACTGAAATTCCACAGCCACAAAGACTTAACGTTATATTGTATACCTAGAGGATTCTTTCAATCCAAGTTGCTCAGAGAAATTCCACTTATCCTCTTTCATTTAATTAGTGATTCAAATACTAAACTCCTTTATTTTACTTCTGGGGAATCTCATGTGCAAAGGGTTCCCAATGATACAGAAGTGTATTAAAATATAGTAATAGCAGGCAGGTAGTTTTTTACTGGCACTAGTACATCTTTGAACAAAGCTAAGCCATGCAAATGCATATGATTTAAAGGCTTAACACAGCGCATAAAGAATAATCCTCAAAATTTTCAGTTTTATTGATTCAAAAGCCATGCATCCTCCAATTTTCACTTCATTAGGCTGTTTATATTTCATAATACCTTTCATTTTTATATTTTAATTAACTGACATCCAAACTCGCCTTGATTTCTGATAGCTCTTTATAAATGGCATGGTTCAGGCTAGTGACTTGTTTACTCTTTCCTGCAAGAGTGACATGAAAATCTTGTCCTTCGATTCCACTGATCCAATGTGTCCTGTGCAAACCAAATCTAACCACACTGGCCCTTAATTTCAGTCTCTCCTAGCAACATGAGCGTTTTATATTGGGTCACGCCGAGAGTCTTCATTCCTAATATGGCAAGCGAGTATGACACCTTTTTGAATGTGCAAGATTTTTAATGTGGAACATTAAAATAGCGTTAAAATAAAGCAGTATATAGCAACATGAGTTATGAAACGTGAAATGTCGGAGAAAATCTGGCATGTATGCATAGTCCAGTGACGTTACAAAAATAGCTCTCACTTCCACTTTGTTTTCATTATCTATTTTCCCCTTTGTTTTGTTTGCTTTCTCTGGGAATGTATGCTGTGACATATACTTACTTCTCTTCATTTCCAAGCTCTCTAGTCGTTTTGAACTACATACTTGTACTTCAGTGAGGCACTCAAGGAGGAGTGAACATCTTTTATTTCAGAAGCTTCCAAAGATCTTTTTTTTTTTCAGTATACAAAGGTCAAAATACAAAATTGCTTAATGAGAGATGGGCAGATTTCTGACATTGCAGAGAATACAAACTGGCAGTGGCTTCTTTACATTTCACCTCAGGGACACTTCCATATGTGACATGTTCTCCCGTGCAATTTATACAAGGGAGAAAGTCCAGCCTACACAAAGAAAAATAAAAGAAAAAAGATTTCCTGAGATCATTTCAATGACTGCCAAGTACTATTACCAGTATTTTTAGCAGCAGTCCTGCTCAAGGTTAGTGATGTGCCAGTCAGGATACCTCGGACCATGGCCACCTAGGCTAGCACTCCCAGAGTCATTAGCAGTATTTAACCAGATCCCAGTGATGGCTGTTTTTTTTTAAAATGGTATTGCTAACAAGGCAATGCACAGTGCAAGTGAAAGAGGGGCTGAAAAGGAGCACCCATCCTTTAGCAAATCTGATCTCTACAAAAGGAAGGGTTCCAAGTGTTGTCTTTCCAGAAATGGTACATAATGTTTCAAGCCTATTTCCTCTAAAAGTAGAGAATTATGTTTTGCAATTTCTGCTAATAATAGAACTAGACAGATAAAGGACAGCTATAAAGAACTGTTCACATAATTAAAGTTTTTCATAAATAATCCCTCAGCTTGCTATGCAGCTGAACTTTCCTAGGAAGTCTGAAAAGGAATTATATCCCTTCCACTGAGCACTGTGGGAAGGTTCAAGAAAGCTACACAGGGTGTTATTTTCTATTCAACTTCAGAGTTGTTCCAAACTGTTTCTTAAGACCCCTGTTAAATATATATAAAAATGAATTTATATATATCTAATATACCATATAGGCTTTTTGTTCCTAATTATTTGATGGAAAAATCTTAGTCTTTGAGAGTATTACTATTTGTATGGAGTTATTCTGACACTAGCAGTTTTTCAGTGTAAAGCCTCTTTGCTGATAAATGAGGTTTAGCCGTTTGGGATGATGAGCTGAGCCCCACTACTCCTGTGCTATGAGAATTTCCACTGCTCAGCACAAAAGCTAAAAGGCTATGGAAGTTCTCATGCATGCGGGAAGGTTTTTTTCCTCGAATAAAGCAAAAAGAGCAAAGCCATACTGCTGAGCAGAACTGCCAATCATCCCACGCTCACCTGGGAGATCCCAAGCCAAGGGCCCGAACAGACCAACTTAGGCTCACTTGAACCTACGCCTCCTTGGACAGAGGACAGAGTCCTAGCTGCTGCGTTGCTGCAAGGATGGACTTTTTCCTCTGCCTGGCATTATTACAAATAATTAAACATTATTTAATGTCACTCACCTACAGCACAGGACAGCAAGGCTCAAACTCCACACCTAATGAGTGATTAATCATTAACGCAACACGGCACACTTACAAAGTGAAAGAATTTCAAAGAACATGAAGCAGGTATGTGGCATATTCAAGACCAGGGTTTGAATCAGGCAGGGTGGGAATTTGGATCCTGGCCTTCTGTATCTGTATTTTTGGGCCTTTACTTTTGATGAGAAGTCTTAACGCTGCCAAAACTGGCAGGGGTATTCCTGCAGAAAGTTTTGGTTTGATAAACCTGCCTAATCCTAGAAGCAGAAGCAACAATTTTTCTTTTCCCCAACTTATTCCAAACATCGTTGGGAATTTGAACTGCAAGAATTAGATGCTTTCTGGGCTGTCTGACAAAAAGGAGGTACGCACTTCAGATTGACACAACTAACTACCAGCGTGCCTAAACAATCTAAAGAGAAAACGAATTGAACTGGGAAGGATCTCTAACCTCAAATGAACACGAAGCAAGTCCTGTGCCCAGATGACACAAGCAATGAAGCAGATCTAGCCCGCAGACCAGAGAAATGGCATCTGTCTGAAGAATGCAAAAGACATGACAAGTATATAAGCAAGAGGAAGGGGTGCTCCCGACTGGTAGGAACAGCAGCTTGGTCAGCAGCTGACAACCAGATCTTACTAGTGTCCAGCTGAAGTAAAATATAAAGACAAAAGAACATATACACAGTGCCAACATAAGGTTTGGTATTTAAGGTTTTGGAAACCACATCGAGTCTAGTACACAGAAGGCCACAGGTATGGCTCTTGTGCCGATGGCACAAGACAGGACATTTCTGTGATTTCTTTACACATGCTTTTCACTATTTTTTTTTTTAAAGACCAGACTGAAATTGTGGATTCCTATATAATAAATACGTCCTGATTATTTTCCTCCCTACTTTGCCACCCATTCTTTACTAAAATTGACACAACATAGAGTTTTAATAACAATTGAGAAGGAAAAGAATTCACAGCAATTGCTGGTGCTGATAAATACCCGTCTTATCTTAGAAAACATTACTTGTCCTCCCATGTGTCACAGGTTAGCCTCCCCATGCTGAGAGAGGATCTATCTTTGAATTGCACAGTGCACATAACCAATTCCTCAAGAACTGATTCCTAATCAATGAAAAACAACTTTTACAGCATTCAGTGTTTTCGTAGGAGAGTCTGCTTCTTTTCATTGCATAATCTCTGCGCACACATTTAAGCTCTTTACGATATGAAAGGAATACCTTCTGTCACTTTAAAAACCAATCGTTGGAAAATGGGTAATGTAAAAACACGATAGGCAAGCAGTGTGGCATAATGGAATAAGCAATACCCAGAGAACGTGCTACTCTGAATTCCCCAGCACTTTGCTAGCATCAATTCACAAGAGCTTATCTCTCGCCCTGTGTTAATCAAGGCCTCTGACACCGACTCTGCAGAGCGTACTGATAATAACAATAATAATAAAAAAGGTTCGGTGCTCCGTCCCATGTTTGGTATTGTACTTTCATGACAGGTATGACACGCTCTGCTTCCCATGATGGCTGGGGTTAAATAGCCAACAACAGAGGCAACTTCCAATGCACCGCTAGAACTGTTCAACTGTAAAATAAACAATGCTTAGCACGTTTTAAATAAATACTAAAGAATTAGAGAGCACATGGTAGAAACATTAATCTCATAATCCTCCTAGCATGTCTGCTGTTTATGTGAACACAGACAGGTGGTTCGGGTTGGGGCTGATGGCTGCCATCAGCTCCAGCCTTGAAATACATGCAAGTCCTAAATATAAAAAACAATGAATAATCACATTCTGCCTGAAGCTGTTGGATCTGGCCTGGTTGTTCAGAATAACCCGCCAACAGATGAAGAAGAGATGCGTGTAAGCCCAGCCTGGACACGTAACAAATAAAATATGCAGTTCTTGTACCCAGAACCCCTTATAAAGAGAGTATGTGTCTTCCCACTTTCTGTTTGGAAAAGGTGCAAAATACACAACTGACAGCTATATCCAGATTTCAGCCTGTGAGACATATCACACAGTAGGACTCCATTAATCATTTTTTGCAATCTACCAATGCTGCAGTTTTGCACCTCTTTCTAGAAAGCACAAGCAGCTACTTGGTGTGACACACCAAACACACACACGTCCCTAAAACTTGACATGCAGTAGCTAAAGAAAACTGTTTTTCCTCAAATCAAAATGAGTACATCACAAAGCAAATGTATGTATTGGTCTTCACTTTAAATATTACGTTCATGACACAGCCTAATTTTATTTTATTCAAAATCTTGGCAAACTATGAATGCAACACAGATCAGATTTCTGTTGAGATTTAGAAGTTTTTTGAGGTCTTTTCTGACCCATTAGCTATTGCCTATCAAAATACGGGACATGCTGTGCACAAACGTATGCAGGAGGAAAAACTACAGCTGATCTATGGTTTTATTACTTGACACTAGCAGTGTACTGCAGCTCAGAAAACTCAATCTCTAAAATGATTTAGGTCTGGATGATTTTATGTCATTAACATATTATAACCAGAGCTCGGAGGTGATCTTTGAACTGGAGGTATTATTTCCAATTAAATGGAAACTGACATCCGTTAGTCTTGAAAATAAATTAATTCCTTCCACAAGGAATCTAATTCCACTTCTTCCTGTAAACTCCACAATATTTGGTTTCTCACAATTGCCAGTAAGATTTCTACAGTAGGACTAGTTGATCTTTCTTAAAAATACACACACCTTTTTTTTAAAAAAAATTTATTTAACAAATCCCCAAATTAGATGCTAGGACACTGCAGAAAGATTGTTACATGTGCTGGCTCATTTTGACAGCTGGTTTCCACTAGCTACAGCAAATACTGATGGTAGGAGCCTCTCAGAAGCAGAGTAACTAGCAAGAATGGGAGCAGAACTGGTCCTACAAGGAAACTCTTAGTCACTGCCAAATCCAAGAGGAAATTTAAAATTAAACCCTTAGAATTTTGTTTTGTTATTTAGAAGGAAAATTATTTCCTTACTGTTACACAACTCCACTTATACTATTCACTATCAGGGCTTCACTTAATTTATGAGTTTCTGACTTCATGACTCATCCCTCTAATCCCTCTCTGCTTTGTTTGTTTCTTTTTCTGTTTGTTCTTTTTAATCTAGTGGCACAGGAAGAAAATAGGAGCGGAAAGAAAGAAAAGAAACAAGAGGACAACTTATACAGGGTTTTCTTTCAAACCGAGTTTTAGGGCATGTGTGGATGGGGAGGGAGCAGAGCGTGCAGTGGTAGCAAGGGAAGTGGTGGGAATGAGGAGTTAAAAGGCAACCATTACACTGACAAGTGATGAAGTCCACAATCTTTTCTCTTCTCTACTGAACCAAGCAATGCTTGCTCTTTCCATCAATACTGTTCTCTCAAATCCACACTGTCTTTCTTTCAACATGATTTTGTTCAAACTTTCCACTGTCTGGAAAATTTGGGTCAAGCTTTGCATTGCATTGCGATGTTTAAAAATCATGCAGCTTTCTCCATCCCTTGCCAACTCTCCAAAAGCACAGGGAAAAAAGAAAAAAATATGAAACTGTATGTTATTTTGCAGAGGCACTGAACCCCTTTTCCAATACAAAGAAAATAAGTATTATGGCATTAACAGCAACACTTTAAAGCTGTTTTAAAATCTTTCTTTGTTCTTTTTTTTTTTCCTCTTTACTGTTATTTCATCCCCAGAAAGTTCTACATGGAGAAGAATTATGATCTTTCCAATAAACTTTCCAATGTTAGTGAGGTAAGATTTGAATATGGTTCTCATAACAAATAGATTGCTTTCTAGTTAACAACATAGCAAGAAACCAAAACATAAACCAAATCTTACGGACTCAAGAATATTCTGTGTTTATCATTCTTTTATTTTGATAAAGCTAACTACTGCAGCACACATTATCGAATCAAACAGTGCATGAGCTCAGCAATGGGTGAATTTGGTCATACAAGTATATTGAAGTTAATTGCTCGCATGCAGGAAAAAGCAAAACACGTACTCCAGGACAGTCTCTCTTTTCCCCCCTTCCTTAAGATTCATTAAGTGACTCTAAGACTGCTTCCTTTTTACAAAGCCTTCGATGTTTCATTGGGATTTGCAAAAATACCTACAAGACATGGGAGCACAACTCCCGTTGATTTTTCCAAGAAACTGCTTCCAGATTACTTGTGTACTTCTGAAAATCCAGCCTCCCATGCATAACCCTCCATTCTGTTCCAGTCAAATACATGCGAAAGCTTTTGTGCTGCCAATACAGTATGTGCTGCCTAGGACGAGCAGTGATTAAAGAGAAGGGGAAGGATGAACCATGTCAGGGGCACCCCCAGAACTGAGAATCTGAGAAGTGCATCTCACAGGTCAAGGCTGCTCCTGCCTAAAATGTTTAATTGCAGAGACCAACAGCACAGCTCCTGCATTCTCTTCTAAAAGGATACTTTGTGACAGGAGATGCCCAAGAAATTCAAAGAAGCTTTCCCAAACATCACACACCTAAATGAATTTTGTCCTAGTCTCTCCCAGCCCTCTTTGGCCAAAGTGACTGACTTTTCCAGAAATAACTTGGAACAGTATTTTCGCTGGCAAAAAGCTCTGAAATTTTATTGATGTGGCAAATCAGGAAATACGTATGTGAGCACATCTTTGTTTCTAGTTCAGGATCTGGGATTCTCGTTACTGCTTTGAACCAAACCCTCATTTCTGCAGTCTGAAAACGTCTGGAAAGCCTGGGTATTGCTTATCTCCTATTTCTTAATAAATGCATCCCAAAGGACTCTGAAATAGTCTGAACCAAATTCACTGCTTCAAATTTAGCTACTAAACACTGTAACATATAGAAAAGTAAATTTCAAAGAAAGTGAGCTTCATGCACACCTGCACGTGAGCCCTCACTAACCAATACAGAGCTCAAGTTATTTCAGAAATGACAAGCTGTATCTTTCGCCCCATTAAAGATTCAGTCTTACTGTTCTAATAGCAAAGCATGGACTTAAAGAAGTATTTCAGGAAGACAGAGGGAAGATGAGAAGAGGGGATGCGGGTAACGGGGCAGCACTAGGTCTCACCAAGGTAGTTGCTGTAGTGAAGTCCACACTGCTGTGCAGCCTGAAATCATGGGTCATTTCAGAGCCAGTATGAGGGGGAAAAAAAAAAAAAAGAGAAAACTGCAGGTCACCTGCCTCTCCATTGCGCAAGGGGAGCACAGTTTTGCTCTCAATACACAGCAGTCCCTCACCCCTCAGCCAAAGCATGGCTATGGACATGCTGCATTAAAGAGTAGATGCCAGCAATTAGTACAAACAAGTCCTATTAATTAAAGTAATTTTTAAACTATTATCATTATTACTATAATGGAATGAATGAATGAGGATGCAAATGCTTAATAATTTAGATAATGCATTGGAATAAATAATTTTCCTGTGTTTTTGCCAGCCATACTTCAAATGGAATTATTATATATTGGAATGCTCTTTCCTCTATGTGTGGACGAGAAACTTAAGTACTATCCATGGGTTTAATTATAAACCCATACCTGTTTACTACAACGGTGACAAATGTAACTGCTAGATTTTCATACGACTTACTGCTACAACTAGGCCTGAAACAGAAATGCAACTTCATACTATCAAAAATAATACAGCAAGCACAGTAACACAATCATTTTAATAACTTGAAGCTCTGTCACTGGTAGAGGAAATGTAAAGATAAATCGCTAAGAAAAAATACAGTAGTTTATTTTACAAGTACACTGAGATAACATTTATTTCCCTTTTGATTTGTTTTCTGCAGAAAATAGTTATGAGTTTTCAGTTGGCAACATGTATTAAAATAGAAAACAGTTTTTTTCATTTAAAGCAAAAAAGCTTGAGTGAAGAGGTGATGTCACACTCTCGGGTGTTAGGACTTCACCACAGAGGTGCACAAAGGGATACTTCCTCTAGAAATAGCTTCAGATCTTCAGCAAGACACGATGGATGTTTTCCTGCCCTGTTTACCTCTGACGCATCAAGCATTAGCCATTGATGCAAGCGGGATCATGGCCTCAACAGGCCAGTTGCTGTATTTTGTAGAGCAAGTCACATAGTTACTCCAGCGGCGGACAAGAGCAAAAAGAGCATTTAAAAAGCAAACAAACAAAACCAGGAGCCAAAAACCAGCTGGAGAACCCTGAAAACTGACATTATACTTATAGGTTGGAAATATCACCATAGTTCTGTTTCCAAGAAGAAAAGAAAGCAGAAATGCTGCAGCAAATTGTTGGAACTTGAAAAAGGGAAAGGATAAGAAAAAGATGGCACTGCAAAAAAGACAGACTCAGGGAGATAAAAAATTAGTCTTGGGATTTAGCT
Organism: Cariama cristata; assembly: GCF_000690535.1. NCBI lineage: Eukaryota > Metazoa > Chordata > Aves > Cariamiformes > Cariamidae > Cariama > Cariama cristata. The sequence continues at coordinate 15,147 of NW_009614759.1, forward strand.
CAAAGATGATGTTTATCAGTAAACCCCGCAAGGTGGGGAACTGTACCATCAGTGTCTGGCTCCTAAGGCTCCAGGATGCCAAGGAAAGGTCTCAGAAAGGTTGGAAAGTAAAAAATTGAAAAACCTCAGTTGCATTGATATTTACATTTGGAAGACAAATTTAATTTGCCCAAATTATACCATTTTCTTCTATTCTAAGTGGATATTATTGCAAGTAAAACATTTTATCACAAAAATATTTCAAAGAATGAAGCTGTTATAGATGCTACTGATAATTCAACCACTAGCTGGACCATTACTGATAAAGAAGGGTGAGCTTCATCTTACGCTACTTTTTATGGGGACCGGGGGGTGTGTGGGGGGGTGTTGTGCAAAGTGGTTCCTATTCACCCCTACTTTAACTCAGATACGTTGTCTTCATGTTTTTCAAAACACCACAATATCTCCCAGCTAACTCTTTCTCAAGCTGAAGAGGGCAGAGTGCAGCATCTGTATCATCCTTTCAAAAGTCTCCAGAGCACCCACCACTTCTGTGCAGAGACCCTGACCGCAATCTCCAAAAGCACTGCCCCACTCCATTCCTCAGGAAAAGGCACCATTAATTGTGGGAATCCAAGTAAACTTGAGAAGAGAACACCATAAATGTAATTTGTCAAACAAACAGTCATAAATACCTCATAAAAACCAGGAGACCTGAGGCAGTTAGATAACAGATTTTAAGAGCTGAATAAATTAAACAAATGGCATCCCCCTGCAGACTGTTTTTCTTACATTTTGTAAGTACTTAGGCTTCATTTATACAAAACACTAAGAAAAAAAAAAAAAAAAGAGGAGAAAAGGAGATACTTCCTGTGATACCTTTCAGTTCAGTAAAGCAAAGGTTAGGTTAACCAAACTCTCCTTGATCTCCAAGATGGCACCGTGTGTAAGAACGGACTGAAAAGGGGAGGCAGAAGACGGACAAGCGACAGACAGGTGGGATGAATACCTTCCCGGGGGAAGTCACCAAGTGCCAGCCTAGTCTCGCCTGTCTGTCTGCAGTTCAGACTCCAGATAATGTCTAATGCCCCTTCATGAGAGTTTAAAAGAAACCTCTGTCCACAAGCCATACAAAATCAAATGTTCATGCAGATCCTATCAAAAGCGCCCATACTTGCCTAATAAAAAACATTAAGAGCTTGGGAATTGAACATTAATTTTCAAACACCAAAAGAACAAATCATCATACTTTTAAACCCACACAATTTTGTGCATCTCTAAACACACACCCACACTGTTCTGTACATACAGGAAATTCTCATTAAATTAAATCTGAGCTCATTTGCAGAGCTTGCAATGGCACCACAAACAAAGTGAAAGGTATTACAGAAAGTTTGTGAATAATTTCGGAAAAACAGAACAAGCTGTCTTAAGTGCTACCAAAATGCAGTAAGATTCATTTTGAAACTGGTAGAAATATTTAAAACAGTATGTTCTTAACTAACCACAGCACAAGCCACACTGTCATCCTGAAACTAGATTTGTAGGTGTTTCTGTCTGTCTGTAAGTGTAACAAGATATTCTAAAACTTGAATCTAGGCATTTGCCTTACCATCCGAGGTAATTATAGATACAGTTGCTACAACAATTCTGCATCATCTTCCCACACAAAGAGAAAGGATCCTCCTCTTTTTCATCATCTTTGCAAGACATTATCAAAGGTACCTTTCCATACCATGGGGCTAAAGCAGAGACTTCCATGATGTGCTCAGTTCTTTGGAAATAATTTGAAAATCACAGGCGGGTTTTGAAAAAAAAAAAATTTAATAAAATATTTCATCAGAATATGAATAGGAAGAAAGGCTCTGCATTTCAAATATTCATTACCCAGGTAGAGATTTAAGGTCAACCACAAGCACCACATAAGAGCCTAGACTGTTTTATTTCCTCCATGTGTACGTTCTTGCTACCAGTTACTATGTTTGCTCATTTTCACTTCATGTATGATCCAGTAGTTTTCTATTTCTCATGTCATATTTGTTCCTTCTTAACAAGGACCTTTCATAACAAAGTGATCCAATCTATTTGTTTAGCCAGGGTGACGAAAAACTCTTTGTGGTTACATTTGACTGCTATGTGACTGCCCAGCCTCTCTCGTGAACTCGCTGACCACACAACCTCCACCAACACACCTGGCTATATACAGAAGAAGAAAAATCACATCATCTTCATGCCTGACACCATATGTGATAATTTACAGCTTTGTATTTCAACACAATTACTTTGTTAAGGCCACTGTGATTTCCACTATTAGGCCAGTTATCTTTATCTTCCAAGTTTTATTTGCTCTAACGTCTGGCAGGATATTATGTTGAGAAAAGATATTTAGGAGCCACTCAACGGATAGCAAAGAATTTAGATGCAAGATAAACAAATAATAGGACAACCATAAAGACGACCAATAACTTTCCTAAGTGAAACTCACTTAGTAACGTCAATTCTTATAAGCAAATAAAAAGAAATTATGATTATTATCACTGGCATTTAACACCTGTGAAAGAATAAACCCTGTTTCAGATTGGAAAAAGTGTGACAAATGGATTAATTCTCTGTTTTAGAAATGAAGGCAGACAGTTCTTAGTTGCAATGAAAGCTGTATTACTTAAGAGTGAAGAAGTCACTCAAGTTCCATACTCCCGAACCTTCCTGGACCAAGATGTGAGTCTTTGGGACTAAGCAGATACATCTGAAAGAATTAAAAGCCCAAGACATAAATCTCAGAGATTCAGGAATAGAACTGATGAAAGTCAATAGCAAGTGGCCTGAGACTAAAATCTTAAACCCAAGCTAAAAGTCCAGAAGGGGTAAGGTTTATGTTCCCCCACATCCCTAAACTGAACTGATCTCAGAAGTATCCTTTTTCCAGGCTGGGGGGGGAGGGCTGTTTGGCTTTTTCATCCATAAAATACTGTGGCAAGTGTAGCACTCGACTAGACAGCACCAAAACTTCTCCATGAGGATGCATGAACCAAGGCCATAATTTGCAGGACAACAAAGGCAAACTAGTGATTTTAGCTCTGCTCTTATGTACCAAATCAGCAGTTCCAAACAGTTACAAATAACGGGACTGCACAGGTGTAAATGGAGGGCAATTATACACTGAAAAATATCATTTAAGCACAGCAACATCATTAAAGTTGCAGCACAGCCTGATTTACAGCTCCCAGAGGTATAATGTAGGGCTGGCAGTTTATAAAACAGGTATTGTTACTTGTAAATTGAGAATACTTTATATGAAAATCATTGAAATACAGAAATGAAATTCTAAAATGTTGTGGTTACAGATCCACTTCTCAGTCTTGGACTTTTACCCTCAGAATTCAGTACCGAACGAAGGAAAGGCTTGCACGCAGGCATGCAAGGAGGA
>NW_009614759.1:18583-24997 GCF_000690535.1 Cariama cristata
CCCAACAGAGCAATGGCGCTTGGACTTTGACCAGACTCAAAAGGCTTAAAGCTAATTTAACATTTCTTCCTAGATATCTTCCAAGCACCTGGGAACATCAGAAATGCATGTCCTCCCAGCAGTGCTGGTGAACCAAGTGTGCCTGCCCCATACACCTTCAAAGCCAATATAAGCTGTATTAAAACTGGTTTCTCCTGTAACAAGAAAATACCTGACAGCAACAGCCGTGGATCATAAAACAGTTTAAGATAACTTAAGCACATCATCAGCATAACAGTTTTTGTCATTCTTTAATACCTCTCCAAAGACTGCGGAAGACGACAAAGCTTCCAGAAAGCAAAATCAAAAACAATACCAAGGATAAATTAAATTTTGAATTTATTGCTAGGCATAACCGTGAAGCATTAACAATGTACAAAATTTCATTTAAAGTTATGAAGAACACGACCAATCTCCAGTGTTTTTTAAAGAAATTAAGCAATAATTTTATTCTAAGTGAATGTTCCAGAGGGTAAATGACTTCTACAGTGCAATAAATGGTACAGCAAATTGAGGAATATATTTTAAAAGTAGGAGCAATTTTCCTTCCGTAACCTTCACTTGAAAGAACATTATTGCTATTTTATTAAATGGACTAAATGAAAAATAAATTAGAAGGCATTTTATGGGGTTTAAATACACTTAATATCACAGTAAGATATGTGGATTTAAATGGCAGCTTTCTAAATTACACTGCATTGGCACCACAGAATATACAGAACATTTCAAAAAAATAATCAAGCAACATGACGGGACATCCACTATTGTTTCCTAGAGGATCCATGAACGGTATCAAAGATCTATTCCATCTCCGCTTATGCAACTTATTATTCAAAATTTTGCTTCATATAAATCCAAGATTTTTGGTGGGTTATTGCTCCCCTGCTGAAAAAATTGTGGCAGAATCTAGTACCTTCCAGACACACAGTCTGTACAATGTATGTATGGGGGAAACCGTTAGATAAATCTTGCATGGCAATCTGATGCATTTCCCAACCAAGAGAAAGAACATACCTCTGATGTGCCAAAAAAGTTGCTGAGCAGGGATGTTTCCTTAATACTAGGAGAGAGATTGAGTTCTCAGAAAATATGGAAGGAGTTTTCAATGTTATAAGATGTTCTACAATACAGCACAAAATAATTAGGAAAACAGATCTTACATTGAAGCTGCATAACACAACAATAACCTGTGATTTTTTGCCAAGTTGCCTAGTGGGAATGTCTGTCCCGTCCCCCCTTGATCATCACAATGTCAAAATTAAAGGCTTCTTGCTTCCTTACAAGAACAATATCTGTCATGTTTACTCAACTTGTAGGTAACTAAAGTATTTGTGTCTCCATTGATTTTGTTTATTTTCATAATGTAGTTAATAAACTTATATAAAATGGGCCAAAAGTATGGGACTCTGCAGTAAACCTAACCCTAAAAGGATGTCGTTGCCTTATGCAGAAAGAGAAAAGCCACTGAAAAAACCATATGCGTTGCCACTGTACAGGATTGTTTTTCATCAGCCTGTACTTACTTGAGTCCCTGAGGGTCTTCCAAGCTGTTACGTGACTGTAACTTGACTCTGGAACTGTTGCTGAGGTTGATGGCAAAGCTAGGAGCCCTCGGGTGAAGAACTGCGTGGCCAGGCACAGTATGCCTTTAGCGTGTGTGAACACAGAGTGTGGTGTCTTGGCGTTTTACTTTCTCACATAATGCTCATCGCATTTCCGTACAAACCTACACTAAAATGTGTTCTGTTCTTTTTTTTTGCATGTTGGCAGTTCAAGACTACCTCTTTGCTTCTGCTTTGTGTATTTTCTTGGCTGGAAGTTTTCATATGATGCTTCGCAAAGTTGCATAAATATGAATATTTATTACTTGAGCAGCACACAGTGAAAAAGCATATGCAGAACCATGTGCAGAAATACTCATTGCTGATTAAAAGTCTGTAACTTTGACTGCTCCTACCATTTTTCTGGGATGGTACTATCAGTTTCTTGTTAGCTCCCACCAGGATATTCAGCCTACTTCTGGCACAATCCCAATTTTGCAACAGGGTGCAGAACTTCACCCCTTTATGCAGACTGAAGGCTACCCTTTTCGACATACAGAATGTTTTCTCAGTATCTGAGTACCAAAGAAAAATGTTTATAGCTACGAAAACAAATATTAAAAAAACAGCGCAACATGCTTACCCTAATTTTAAGGCAAAAGCACGGGTCCACTATCGCACTTTCCATTTTTCCCCATTATTTTGAATTCACTGGCCAATGCATTCTCAAAAAACACGTACAAAACCTGCCAGGAGTAGAAGAGGACCACCACCCAGAAGCCACTCGGGGAAAGTTTCTCTAGCCCTTCACCACCTGGGTATCGCTCTTTGTTGTTGATAACAGAAAGTTCTCACCCACGGGCTGAGCTCCACAGCCTGAACTAGGGCCCTTTGCTGCAAAGTCAGAGTACCTTTGGAGAGAAGGACCAGAGGAGAAAATGAGGCAAACTATATTAACACCTCTTTCAATCTAAAACCTCTTGAGATATCATGATATTCAAACAAGTTCTGACTGAATCCAACAGGAATCTCTCCATAAATCATGGGTCTACCCCAGGCCTTTTGAGCTAATACACTTGAGGCACAGATTTTCCTCTGGTACAAAAATGAGTAACACTTAGAATCATTTTGAGACTTCCTCAGACCCCCAGTTCAGAAGAGTGAATTACCAGTAATAGTTTCAAAGCTCAGACTCACTCATTTAAATCTACACTGGCCTAATTGAACCACTTTCCAATTTCTCTGATAGACCCTTCTTATAACTCTTCCTTGCAAACCAAAAATTGCTCCAAATCTGTCAGAGTTCAGACATGATCTGAGCTCCACAAATGTATCTTAAATATGCCTTTCAAGTCCGGCACAATACTTCCCAAGCTAGAGATAAAAATCATACATTCGTCAGGAAGAAACTTAGTTCTGTGGAACAGTTATATTTGTAAAGTAAAAGCCTAAAGCTTTTTAATGTGCATTTTTTCAAATTGATCTTTATAGTTTAAGCAAATATTTGCTTTTCAAAATTGCAAGAAAGAAGTTTGGGAGTGAAACAAGCAGCCTCAAATATAGACAGTTCTTTGCACATGAATGCAACAAGCTGTCCCCCGTCCTGCCGAACCCCCCGGGTTTGCCGTGCCAAGGGCAGCTTTCCCTGGGCCGCGACAGAGCTTACAGTGGCAGGTACCCTGTGTAGGCCAAATTCATCTGGTATAGTAAAGGATGCAGTCTGGGGCGAGGGGGGGAGTTGTTTCTAAGGCTGTTTTGTAATACACAATTTGGTTTTTTTATTTTATTTGGGTACCTTGGTTCTTCTATGTGCTCTGCCTTTTTCACCAATAAAATTCCTTTCAGGATTAATTCTTGCCTCTGATTCATAAAAGCTATTAGGTAAGAAATTATGGCCAAACTGAGTGGGGCTTGCAGAAAACTGTTATAATTTATTTATTGACACCTGTAAATAAATACTTTGAAACTATAAAGCTACCTTAAACCACGGTCATAGTTTGTTATGTTGAACTTTGTCATTCCTCCCCTTCTCCTGTTTTTTTGTCCCAATTGCTGTGTTTTCCTTTTAAGGGACTAAAAGACTAGCTGGCCCGTTCATAGGCAAAGGTAGCTAAGCACAGAACAGATAATGACAGTTCATTTCTGACTGGGGACCTTTAGTGCTACTGCAAACAAACCCAGGAATCATTACCAGCATAAAAGAAAACAAAAATAAAATAAAACAAAACAACAAAAAAAACCCAAACAAACAAAAAAAACCCCAACCGGCTCCTTCAGATCAAAACGGTTACAGAAAACCTACAAGCTGTTGGAGTTGGGTGAATAACACAGTTGAAGTATTTCTTCAAACACAGACAAATGTAGGTAAACAAATTGTAGTCTCTTTTTTTCCCACCACTTTACATTATTTCAATTTCTTGGAGCCCAAAATGACCACGTATGCCCATTCTAAATGGCAATAATTAAATATCCCACCACAAAGGTACTTGTCTATTTGCTCTTTGAAGAGAACTGAAGCAATGCAGCACAAAATGCCTTCTTGATAAAATCTTCACTTGAAATGTATATCCATGAAAACAGTGAAATTAAATTTTAAAAGGTTCTCCAGAAACTGGAACATGGTCTATCAGGTTTTTATTAAAGTAAATAATTTAGAGGCACAAATGCAATCACAAATATGGCTTTGTGCTACAATAGTAGCAAGTGGGCTGATTCGAATCAAAGAGGTGAAAGTTTGAATTTCCAGTGAAAAGGAAATTGCTAGAAACAGACAATAACCAAGATGTTGCATAGACAAGCCATTTGCTTTGTCATTCAATAGTTATCTATTTTGAAAACAAAACTATATTAAAAGATCACTTATACTCCAGCTTGACTGATGATTTGTCACTTTTGCTACCCTTTTACTGAGCAGCAGACCAATAAATAGATAGTGACTTTGAATGACAGTAAACCAGGAATTTCAAGTAAATTAGGGGAAAATAATCTGTACGGATAGGAGTCAAAACAAATACCAAAGTCCAATTTTTTTTCTCTTCTCATACAAAAGTGGGATGTAATTTAATTTTGCAATGACAGCTTTGAACTAAACCATCTGCTTTTTTTTTTTTCCCCTCTCCTTATTTTTCTTACTTTTCCATGTAGGCTATTACACTCTCATGTTCCCAGGAGTCAATGGCAAAGACTAGACTTACGGAATGGTGACATTCTCCTAGGGAACAGCGTCTGAAGATGAAGATTTACACATCAACAGCACCAGTCAGATGAACCGGAGCAACTCTTTGCAGTGGCGTAGGTCAAAAAATGAGCTTGGATGTGTGTAGGTAAGCAAATACCGAGTAGGCACAGGAGGGTCCTGGTACCTCTGCATCTCTCACTGAAACAAAGTGCTACCGGACTGCTAGGCCCTGCCTGGCTGTTCATGCTTCAGACAAATTGTTGAAGACTGAAGAAGAATTCAAAAGGCACCCTCAAACCCTGAGCCTAAAGAACCAGGAAAGCATGCCATAAAAAGGAACAGTAATCTGTTTCACTGATCTAAGGAACATGAAGGAGTGACTTGATTACAGTCTTTAAGAACTACATGAAGCAGAAAAATTTGATAATGAAAGAATCACAAATGAATGGCCAAAACATGAAGTAAGATTAATACAGTCTAAAAATAAGGAGGCTATTTTTAACACTGCAGGCAATGAACCACTGAAGCACCTTATCACGGGTTGACATCAGCTCTGCAGCATTAGAAACATTAACGTTAAGCTCGGTGCTTTCCACAGAGCACAGTTCTAAAGTTCAGCGAGGGCTCCTCAAAGAAGGGTCTCTGGTTAAATGGCAATAAGGACTCCTCGCAACCTCCGACACTGAATCTAGAGAAACGATCGAGGGTGCGGGGGGGGAGAAAGCACTGCAGTGAATGGGTCTCAGTTAGGTGATTGTCCTGCACCCTGAAACCTCATAGCAGGGCAGATAAGAAGGTAGGATATGTTCAGTTTCCAGCAGATAGTGCAAACAAATTGTTATAGCATCCACTTCATTAAGAAGTTTTATTTGAATGTATTTCAAATTCAGTGGCATCCCTGAATGATTCCTATTCAGAAGAAAAAAAAAAAAAAGGCAGCTTAATTAAATTCTATGAACTCAAGAATTTGAATTGACAAAGAAGGCCAAAACCAAGATGTGTTGTCAAGGCAACATGGGCCAAGAATTGCCTTTGATATCTGTTAGACCTGACAGTTGATAATATTAGGCATCATTTGTACAGAATACTGATGCATCTAGCTGTAATTTTAATTTATAATGAGAGGCGAAAGCAATGCCCACAAGCAAAGATAAAATCTCATGTTTTAGAAATATGATGTAATTTTTAGTTTGATTTTTACTTACGCCAATCAAGCAATACTGAATATAACCCCTGGATGTTGGTGTCAGATTCAACACAACACCGGTAAGGAAGTGTTATCTCTAAGGGCCCAATTTAATTTTTAGCAGTTTACGGTTTGATAAATGTTGGAAGTTAAGCAAAAATGGAATTCCCTCCAGCTAATTCAGTCAGATAGTTTATTACAGCATTAATAACTCCATCTTTGTCACGTAATTAGAAAGTAAAATGCAGAAAGGTATTTGAAAAACATACCTTCGTGAAAACCCAGTTTCTGAAAAAAGTAGAAGAAAAGGAAATACAATACAGAAAAAGGAGGAGGGGTGTTATTCTCATTTGTGACAAGCACATGAGCAAGCCAGAAAAAAACTCAAGACACTTAACTTACAGAACTACAGCCATTTCATTTCAAGTGTACTTCTATAGGCTGAAACACAACATTTAACCCAGACCATT
>NW_009614760.1:0-1140 GCF_000690535.1 Cariama cristata
TTTATTGGTACTAACTGACACATTCTCAGTTTGTCCAGAAGCGTTCCGATGCAAAACAAACAAAGCCCAAGAGGTTACTTGAGTATTGTTAAATGAAATTATACCTCGGTTTGGGGTGTCGGCTGTGATCTCCTCAGATACAGGTACTACATTTTGTGCCACTTTTGTGCACAAACAGTACAACACGTTAGTAAAATTTGGGGAATTAATTGGCAATTACACACATCATATAGGTCACAAGCAAGTGGACAAGTTGAGAAAATGAAACACCTCATAAAACAACAATTGGCTAAAATTAGTCAAGAAGCAAATTTACAATGGAATCAAGCACTCCCACTTGCCCTACTCAGAATCAAAGTAAAACCTAGATCAAAGGAAAACTTAAGCCCATTTGAAATTCTTTTTGGTAGATCTTATCAATCTCAATATCAAGGACAGGATCTTAACCAAGTAGGTGAAATGAGTTTACAAAAATATTTAATAGCATTTAGCTGTATCCAAGCTCAATTATGGATGCAGTCAATGACAATGAGAAAAACGGAGATAAATGGCACACTGTGGATGTTGAAGCCTGTGTGCTGCGAGAACAACAAGGATTTATCTGTGAAAACAATACCATCAAAGCTCAGGATATTTGTCTTGACACTGAGCAAAATATTTGCCACTTTGAAATACATCCAAATAAAACTCCGGAAACTGTAATTATCTATATTGGTAGAGGATGTGCTTGTCTAAGAACTCTATGTGATTCTGTATGGATAGAAGATCTTATTGTAGATATAGGTAACCATTCTAATGTTTGTATTTGTAATTTTTCTAAGCTTGAAGGATGTGACTTTAGTTATACAGCCCCTGTTACTTCTTACCAATTGTTATAGTCTAAGTACATGCTGGTTCAAAATTTACAACCTACCGCCATTGGAACGAACCTTACCCTAGTTAGAAAACTACTGCTTCATGAAAATCTAAGAAAACTGATAAAACTGACTCAAGAAAGTGGACGAAAACCCTTTAATTACTGTCCACCATCATGCAGAGAAAATACACCGAATAATGGAGCGAGTAAAAGCAGAAGGAAAACACCATTGGTAGGATGTGTTCGTAGGCTACTCCCCAATGGCTGCCAAAGTTTTGAATATT